>NC_057800.1:104219057-104419289 GCF_018294505.1 Triticum aestivum | reverse complement strand
AGCGCAAGCGGCGGCGGCGTTCGGCGGCAGCGGCGGATCTAGTCGCGGTGGTGGCGATGCGAGAGCGGGGAGGAGAGAGAGGGGGCGGGGGGCGGCGGGGTTGGCCTTATAAGGGCGAGGGGAGGGGACGTGGTGGCGTGGAGGAGGGGCGACGGGCGGCGTGACTCGCTCGGACTCCGGTGAGTCCGGGTGAAGCACGGGAGGAGGAAGGAGGCGGCGGGATTTTGGGCCTGGGCTGGCTCGGCGGGCCGGCCCAGTTGACGCGCAGTTTTTTTTTCAAAACATTTTTCCAGACAAACCAAAAATAGTAAAACAAAATAAATGAAAATATTATATAGGCATATAATATATCAAAATTTTCAAAAAACAATTTTCTACAACGTGAACATTTTTCTAGAGTCAAATAAAATTCATACAAATTCAGATAAAACAAAGAGTGCTACTCGTCTATTAAAATCCAACAAAAATCATTTTAAAAATGCCAAAATGATTTCAAATTATTTTTTCTCCAATTTTCTAATGTAGGGAATCATGTTACCCTATTTTCCATATATTTTATTTTTGGAGAAAAATAATTTGAATAAAATTCAAACAATTCCAAATTGAAAATAATTTCAAAAGGACTTTGAATTTGATCCTTGAAACTCCCAACTCATATTTCATAATTTGAAGAAGTCATTTTATCTTGTCTCGTGAAAATCATTGAGTTGCTTAAAGTTTCTGAATTGGCAATATTTTTGAAATGTAATTCAAATATTTTCAACACCCCTTGTCATTTAAATAATGGAAGAAGTCATGTCATCTTCTCTCCAGGGTTTCGTGATGAAAAAGTATTTGAATTCACGGAGAGCATAAATGCAAAAATGAAAGTTTGGGAAAGTCATTTTATTCCCTCTCATTTAACTTCCAAAAAGTTCCGAATTTCTCTCACTTTCAGTCAATCAATCAAACAATCAATCAAATCTATCTATTTATTATGACATTCCAAAATTTAGAATTTTGGGATGTTACATATATGTGAATGACATATTGTTGATCGGAAATAATGTAGAATTTTCTGGAAAGCATAAAGGAGTATTTGAAAGGAGTTCTTCAAATAAAGACCTCGGTGAAGCTACTTACATATTGAGCATCAAGATCTATAGAGATAGATCAAGACGCTTGATAAGTTTTTTCAATGAGTACATACCTTGACAAGATTTTGAAGTAGTTCAAAATGGAACAGTCAAAGAAAGATTTCTTACCTGTGTTATAAGGTATGAAATTGAGTAAGACTCAAAGCCCGACCACGACAGAAGATAGAAAGAGAATGAAAGTCATTCCCTATGCCTCAGCCATAGTTTCTATAAAGTATGCCATGTTGTGTACCAGATCTATTGTATACCCTACATTGAGTTTAGCAAGGGAGTACAATAGTGATCTAGGAGTAGATCACTGGACAGCGGTCGAAATTATCCTTAGTGGAATAAGGATATGTTTCTTGATTATGGAGGTGACAAAAGGTTCGTCGTAAAGGGTTACATCGATGCAAATTTTGACACTGATCTAGATGACTCTAAAGTCTCAATCTGGATACATTTTGAAAGTGGGAGCAATTATCTAGAGTAGCTCCATGGAGAGCATTGTTGGCGTAGAAATTTGCAAAATACATACGGATTTGAAGGTGGCACACCCGTAGACTAAAGTTCTTTCACAAGCAAAACTTGATCACACCTTAGTACTCTTTGGGTGTTAATCACATAGCGATGTGAACTAGATTATTGACTCTAGTAAACCCTTTGGGTGTTGGTCACATGACGATGTGAACTATGGGTGTTAATCACATGGTGATGTGAACTATTGGTGTTAAATAACATGGCAATGTGAACTAGATTATTGACTCTAGTGCAAGTGGGAGACTGAAGGAAATATGCCCTAGAGGCAATAATAAAGTTATTATTTATTTCCTTATTTCATGATAAATGTTTATTATTCATGCTAGAATTGTATTAACTGGAAACATAATACATGTGTGAATACATAGACAAACATAGTGTCACTAGTATGCCTCTACTAGACTAGCTCGTTAATCAAAGATGGTTACGTTTCCTAACCATAGACATGAGTTGTCATTTGATTAACAGGATCACATCATTAGGAGAATGATGTGATTGACTTGACCCATTCCGTTAGCTTCGCACTTGATCGTTTAGTATGTTGCTATTGCTTTCTCCATGACTTATACATGTTCCTATGACTATGAGATTATGCAACTCCCATTTACCGGAGGAACACTTTGTGTGCTACCAAACGTCACAACGTAACTGGGTGATTATAAAGGTGCTCTACAGGTGTCTCTGAAGGTACTTGTTGAGCCGGCGTATTTCGAGATTAGGATTTGTCACTCCGATCGTCGGAGAGGTATCTCTGGGCCCACTCGGTAATACACATCACTATAAGCCTTGCAAGCATTGTAACTAATGAGTTAGTTGCAGGATGATGTATTACGGAACGAGTAAAGAGACTTGCCGGTAACGAGATTCAACTAGGTATTGAGATACCGACGATCGAATCTCGGGCAAGTAACATACCGATGACAAAGGGAGCACGTATGTTGTTAAGCGGTTTGACCAATAAAGATCTTCGTAGAATATGTAGGAGCCAATATGAGCATCCAGGTTCCGCTATTGCTTATTGACCGGAGACATGTCTCGGTCATGTCTACATAGTTCTCGAACCCGTAGGGTCCGCACGCTTAACGTTCGGTGACGATTTATATTATGAGTTTATGTGTTTTGATGTACCGAAGGTAGTTCGTAGTCCCAAATGAGATAGGGGACATGACGAGGAGTCTCGAAATGGCCGAGACATAAAGATCGATATATTAGACGACTATATTCGGACATCGGAAAGGTTCCGAGTGATTCGGGTATTTTTCGGAGTACTAGAGAGTTACGGAAATTCGTTGGGGAGGATATGAGCCTTATTGGGCTTTAGGGCAAAGAGAGAGGAGAGCCCCCCCCCCAATGCTTAGTCCGAATTGGACTAGGGGGAGGGGCAGCGCCCCCTCCTTCCTTCTTTTCTCTTTTCCCTTTCCTTCTCTCCTACTCCTACTACTTGGAAGGGCTCCTAGTTCTACTAGGAAAGGGGGAATGCTACTTCCGGTGGGAGTAGGACTCCCCTAGGGCGCGCCATAGAGAGGGCCGGCCCTCCCCCTCCTCCACTCTTATATATACGGGGAGGGGGCACCCCTTGGAGACACAACAATTGATCATTGATCTTTTAGCCGTGTGCGGTGCCCCCCTCCACCATAATCCACCTCGGTCATATCGTAGCGGTGCTTAGGCGAAGCCCTGCATCGGTAGCATCATCATCACCGTCATCATGCCGTCGTGCTGACGGAACTCTCCCTCGAAGCTCTGCTGGATCGGAGTTCGTGGGACGTCATCGAGCTGAACGTGTGCTGAACTCGGAGGTGCCGTGCGTTCAGTACTTGGATCGGTCGGATCGTGAAGACGTACGACTACATCAACCGCGTTGTGCTAACGCTTCCACATTCGGTCTACGAGGGTACGTAGACACACTCTCCCCTCTTGTTCCTATACATCACCATGATCCTGTGTGTGCGTAGGATTTTTTTTGATATTACTACGTTCCCCAACAACTATTGCGCAAGCATATGATCACGGCCAACTTGTCACTGTCCGATGGCCTGTTCTGGTTCCTTCCACTGCTCCCGGACCATAGTATGAATACCATGTGGAGCACAGGCCTCAGGTCCAAAAGCCAAAGCCCAGACTGCCAAGGTTTCCCGGTTCTGCAACATCGCCAGGATCGTTCAGTGTAAATAACTTCATGGCACACAACACATTCTTTGACAGTGCAAAGAGCCCTTACTCGAAGCCAAAGATCTCGTTTGATCGCTTCTGGAGCTATCAGCAGCGCAGTTATTACTCATATGTATTGTACAATCAAGGGCGAATCTTTCCTCACATGCGTCTGGATTGTGAAGCCATTGCTCGGCTGCCCTGCTTGGAAGAAGCTCTGTTTCAGAGATGTTGGGCTTCTGTAGTTCGTCACTGACAAAGAGCATTGGAGTGAAGAGCTTCTGCTGCAGTTCTATGCCACTCTTCACATTCGTGGCTACAACAGGGATCCGAAGACTTGGATCCTTGAGTGGATGACAGGCGATGTGCATCATGAAGCTAAAGCTCAAGATATCATCGAGTTTACTTCCCTGCCCACTCTAGGTGAGCTCTATGAACCTGGTTGTCAGTTACACATGAATGCTCTGGAGAGTATATTTCAGAAGCCTGAGCCAAACATGAGTTAGATGAGCATGATGAAGCCATTGCCTCAAGATGCTGAATATCCCAAGGAATTCTTTGTTGAAGACCTCGAGTATCTGCCCCGTACCATTTATCACATTGCGAGATGAACTCTATGACCTGTCAAGGGACATTCTCCTGCAACCAAACTTGAAGGCACCATGAAGACTTTGGTGTTCTATATTCTCAATGACATCAGCTTCAATGCTCAAGACTTATTCATCAGGCAACTTGCTGCATCTGGAGTTGATCTATTTGGCTTGAAGTTTTATGCTCCATGGGTGATGCGCCTAATCAAACTTCATTCATCGGTCGACTATCAGCCCTCAGCGCGCAACCATCTTGTCTTCTTGCCTGAGGTTGATATGTCTGTCGAAGCCATCTACCCTGAGCCTGCCAAGGAGCCACTTTATCTTCATAATGTTGATCGCCAAAGCTTCATGTAACCAATTGAGGGAGTCCTTGCTTCTACTCGAGTCTATCCTCTAGCTGGAAATATGTGCGCACCTCATCGTGCTCCAATTGAAGTCACTGAAAGCACCATTGCTCAAAGGCCTCAAAAGAGATCTTGTGTACTCAATAACTAAGAGCTTCTTGTGGCCTTACATCAGAAACATGATAGACACCATGACTAGCTAAAGCGTCAGATGCAGAGCCTCTTGGTGGATGTTAATCGCATTCGCAATCTTGCCACCAAGAACGCATTCGTAGCGCATGAAGCCTGTCGGCGGTCTTGGAATAGTCTCACACTACTATGCCCTGAAGAGGATCTTCGCGACGGTGGCTTCACTAAGCGCTTCAAATTTGATTCCACACCTCCCCAGAATGTCGTCTTGCGCCGAACTCCTTCCATAGAAGACTCTAAGTACTCATCTTCGGCTGCAACTGTTGTTGAGAGAGTCGTCGATGAAGAAGACGATGCCACTTCACCAACCATGGCTTCGCCGCGTCTCGACAATACACCAGGCCCCTCCGCACCACCAAACTCCAACTTCGACCCTACACCTTCATCTACTCCTGATGGGAACGAGTAGATGCTCTATGTATTCAAACCTTTTTGGTCATTACTGACAAAAGGGGGAGAAGCATATCAGTTGATAGTCTTCAAGCGGGTCCATATGGGTGGTTGCTATAATTTTTGCCAAGTGGTTACAACTCTCGTTTTTGATACATTTGGTTCTTTGGGTTGTAACACTTAAACTTGCTGGTCGTCTGCTATGTTTCCTGCTACTGTGTGATGCGATGGTAAATTCCGCATGAAGTCATTCCACATACGTCCATTTTTCATTATGCATATCATTATCTTTGCTACATCTGTATATGCATGATGAATTGCCTTCATAGGTTGAAGAGGATCTCCACAAGTAAAACCTGTCATGTGCATATAAGTAGTTTGCTCTGGGTGGCACAAGTAAAACCTGCCAGAGGATCTCATAAAATCGCCTATTCACCCCCTCTAGTCGATAACTAGCACTTTCACATCCGACCCTATGTTCTCTAGTAGGCAACCCCTGTTATTGGGCGACGTGTAAGTGCATCTAGTGCCACCACTAGTTGGTTTTGGAGTATTGACGACAAACTTGGTTGAGGGACTAATGTGTTTGTGAGAATTGCAGGATAACACAGGTAGTAGTCCCTCACTGAATCGATTTACCTATCGGAGATGACCCCTAAAAATGTATGAAGACATTGAAGACAAAGGTGGTATGTGAAGGTATTCACATTAAAGACTATGACAAGAGAAGACATTGTGTGAAGACTATGGAGTGCGAAGACTTAGTTGTTTCGTTGTTTCGTTTTCTTCTTTGTTGAGTCATAGGAACCATCGTACTGTTAAGTGGGGTCCAAGTGAACCAGTCAGAATGACTGAAGTGATGCTTAACCAAAATCCTATGTCTTCGAGCGAAGACAATGAGTGCAAATCTTATCTAGAGCTGGATAAGTCAGCTTTGCTTGTAGCCCAAGTAAGGTTGCCGTGTGTGTTTGAAATCTGACCATTGGAACACGTGTCAGTTCCTTAGTGACCCAGGGTCATTTCGGACAAATCAGATCGGGTTGCCTAGTAGCTATAAATACCCCACCCCCTACACCATAAATTGGTTAGCTGCTCAGAGTTAGTGTACGGCTTTTGTCGTTTGAGAGCAACCCACCTCGAAGCCTTTGAGAGAGAATTCCTTGCGAGGACAAAGCCCTAAACACCCAGAGCCAAAGAGTGTTAGGCATCACTGAAGTCTTCCTGTCTGTGTGATCTGAAGACTTATTACACTTGAGGACTGTGAATCCTCCAGCCGGTTAGGCGTCGCATTCTGAGCATCCAAGAGTCATTATGGATTGCAGGTGAACGAAGTCTGTGAAGGTTTGGAAGTCTACCTTGAAGACTTACCAGAGTGATTGGGCGAGGACTGGGTGTCCTTAGCTCAAGGGGAATAAGGTGAAGATGCGGTCTTCTGAGTTAAATCTCAGGCTCCCTAACCAGACATACAATTGTCACAGGAACTGGAACTGGTCCAACAAATCATTGTCTTCTACAAGTCACTGGTTCTATCTTCTCCCTCCCCTTACTTACCGTTGTCTTCGTGAAGTCATTGCCTGCTTGCATTACCTGTTTGACTTCACTGTGTGAACACTGTCACTTTTGGCTTCATACTATCTTCCGTCCTGATCTCTACTACCTAGTTGCTATTAGTCTTTGTGCTTTCACTTTATTGAATACTTGACTATGGCCTGCCTAGTGTAGTCTACCTTCCGCTGCATATCATAGGTTCATTTCTATCGTTTGTCTTCGAAACTTCTATGTTTTGAAGACTTTCATAAAAATCACCTATTCACCCCCCTCTAGTCGATAACTAGCACTTTCAATTGGTATCAGAGCAAGGTACTCCCTTGTTCTGTGTGATTCGGTTTAACCACCTGGAGTTTTAGCTATGTCGACTACAGGTATAATTAAAGTCTCCGTTGCATGCCCCATCTTCGATGGAACTAAATATCCCTACTGGAAGAATAAGATGCGCATGCATCTTGAAGCCATTGATGTCAACCTCTGGTATGTCATCAAGAATGGCGTTCCCAAGGCTGGAGAAGGTGTCACTGCTGCTAATGTCAAGAAGTTCATTCAACTAGATTCCACTGCCAAGAACATCATCTGTGGTCATCTGACCAAAGGACAGTATGGCCGTGTGAGTGCTCTGGAAACATCCAAGCTAGTCTGGGACTGGCTCTCCAAGGTCAACGAAGGCGTCTCAACCCAGAGAGATCAAAGGATCAGTGTCCTTCGCAACCTCTTCAACCGCTTCAAGAGAAATTACAATGAGAATGTTCAGCTCACGTTTGACCGCCTCACTGACATCACAAATGAGCTTCGAGCTCTTAGCGCTACTGAGATCACCAAGCATGAAATCGTCAAGACACTCCTGAGATCACTTGACACCTCGTTTAACACCCTAGCCCTGATGATTCAAGAACGTCCTGACTTCAAGGCACTCGATCTGTCTGACATACTTGAAAGGCTCAACACACATGAATTTCAGCTCTCTAAGAAAAGAGACATCTACGGTCCCAACTATGGCCGAACTCGCGCCTTGAAGGCAAAAGTTGTTTCCTCATCTGAAGAAGAATCTGACTGCAGTTCTGATGATCCTGAAGACATTGGAAAGGAGCTTGCTATGCTTGTGAAGAAGTTCCAGAGATTCACCAAGAAGAAAGACTTCAGAAAGTCTTCACGATCCAGCTCAAGGAATGATGAAGCTTCTGCTCATGACTACATGAAGAGAACATGCCACAAGTGCAAGAAACCTGGTCACTACATCTCTAAGTGTCCGCAGTGGGACAATGAGAACAAGAAGAAGAAGAAGAAGAAGAAGAAGAAGAAGAAGAGCAAGGAATATGATTCAGACGACAAGAATAAGAAGAAATACTCAAAGTCTTCTTCCAAGTCTTCCTTAGGGTCTTCATCACACAAGAAGAGCTCATCTGGCAAGGCCCGCGCGTTTGTCGGCAAGGAAATGGATTCAGAGGAGGAGTCTACTTCTGAGGAGGCAGAGGTGGAGTCTGAGGAGGAGTCCGATTCTGGCGTTGCAAGTCTGGCTACAACCTATGTTGCCAAGTCCATCTTCAATACTAAATACAATGACTTCTTCACCGACGCTGATGCTAATGACAAGGACAACTCCGCTCCCACCTACTGCTTCATGGCACGCAGTGCCAAGGTAAACTCACGTGCCACTCACTATCAAACATCAAGGGAAGATGACTCTGATTGTGGTTCCAAACCCAGCTACAAAACACTTGCTAAAATTGCAACTGAACAACAGAAAGCTATGGAACATATTCAAAAACTGTTAGACAAAAGCGATGACCTGTTGGACGCTGAAATGACTCGATCTTAGTCCTTAATTGAAGACATAAAAAATCTTCATGTTAAGTATGAGGAACTTGAAAGTCGTCATGAAACGCTCTCAACAACTCATGAAAAGCTTTCCTATGATTATCTTCAAAGGAAGCAAGAACTTGAGAAATTGAGAGCGGCTCATGAAGATCTTCAAAAGGAAAACGAGTCACTTCGCGCCAAACAGATCAGTCCCGCTCAGGAAGGATTCGAACCACCATGTCTTAAATGCATTGAGCGTGATAACACTACTTCTATTGCTGAATGTTCTACTGCTGCTACTGTTGCAATATCTTCAACTGCTGATGTGGTAACTAACCCCTCTGCTGAGGATGCCACTGCTATTGCTGATGAAAATGCTAGGTTGAAGACATTGCTTGAAATAGGGATGTTCAAAAGTCTCAAAGGGCATCAGACATTATGTGATGTCCTCAAAAGGCAGATTCTGAACCGAAACCCTAGGAAACAGGGTGTTGGGTTCGAAAGGAAAATGAATGCTGATGGCTCTTACTGGAAACCTGAGCAGTACCCCAAAACCACATGGGTTGCTGCAAAGGAACCTTTAGTGGATCCATCCACCCTATCTGGCTTCACTTGTGCTAATCCCATTGCTATTGATGAATCCTTTGATGCAAACTATAAACTGTTTAAGAATCAGAATGGTGAAGTGTTTGCCAGGTATATTGGTACTACCTGCAGGAATGGGCCACCTATGAAGAAAGTCTGGGTGGCGAAAAAATGTCTGGAGAATCTTCCTGTGAATTTCGTCATGACACCACAAAGGAAGAAGACGTACCCCAGACCACAAGCTTCATATGGTCCAAAGACTTCATATAGACAGAGGACTCACCTGAGTCACACTAACGCAAATGTTTTGTAGGGAAACCATACTCAGGCCTATGAATATGAGCGTGTTTCATCGAACCGCCATGTTCATAAGACCCATAACTACTCTGCTTACTCTTATGAATACTATATTCCTACTGCAAGACTGTTTGCCAGGGCTCCAAAGCCAAAGTTCTCAGATGTTGCGCTAAGACTCATTTCTTCGAAGCCACCCTTGAAGATGTGGGTGGCTAAGAAAGCTTAACTCTCTTTTGCAGGGAAAGGTCTCCAGCCGAAAATCAAAGGCGTCTGAAGCTATTGCTGGAGACCTAAAACATCTAGTAGGGCGCAAGATCAAATGCCCAAATGGTCTTATTATGTATTTTGTTCCTGCATCGCTTGCTACTTGTCCTATCAGTCCTAACCTCGATATAAGCTTTCATAATCCACTTGCTCGTCAAATGTTTATGCTTCACACTGCTCTTCCTGAAGCCTATCCCCCTAACTGTACTGTAGGGTACGACACCAGCGGCTTCAGAATGGATTATTGATAGTGGATGTACTAATCACATGACTGGAGAACTAAGTCTTCTCATGGACTCAACCTTACGTCCATCTGACAAGAGTCACATCACATTTGCTGATACTGGTAAAAGCAAGGTATTGGGTCTAGGTAGAGTTGCAATCTCAAGGGATCAGCACATGGATAAAGTGATGCTTGTTGAATCCCTTGGTTTCAACTTAATGTCTGTCTCAATGCTTTGCGATTTAACATGATTGTGATGTTTGGAAAATATCGTTGCCTTGTTCTAATGGAATCTGACAAGTCTCTAGTCTTTGAAGGGTATCGGAAAGATGATTTGTACATGGTAGATTTCTCAGCAGGACCACAACTTGCCGTATGTCTTCTTGCAAAAGCTTCAGAATGTTGGCCCTGGCATCGGAGGCTAGGGCATGCTGGCATGAGGAATTTGCACACTCTTGCAAAGAAGAAGCATATCATAGGCATCGAGGGCATCAAGTTCAAGAAGGATCACTTATGCGGTGCCTGCGAAGCTGGAAAGATGACGAGGGCCAAGCATCCCTCGAAGATAATCATGACAACGACTCAACCCTTCGACCTGCTACACATGGACCTCTTTGGTCCCACTCACTACTCAACTCTTACTACTACTGCTTGTCTCTATGGCTTCGTCATTGTTGATGATTATTCAAGATATACATGGGTGCATATAATCCTCTACAAGACTGAAGTGCAGGATGTCTTCAGATGCTTCGCCAATCAAGCCATTAACAACTATGGCATCAAGATCGAGCACATCAGAAGTGACAATGGCACTGAATTCAAGAACACCGGCCTCGACACTTATCTTGATACTATGGGCATCACTCATGAGTTCTTGATATGTCCATTTTGCATCATGCTTTTATATCGATATTTATTGCATTATGGGCTGTTATTTCACTTTATGTCACAATACTTATGGCTATTCTCTCTTATTTTACAAGGTTTACATAAAGAGGGAGAATGCCAGCAGCTGGAATTCTGGGCTGGAAAAGGAGCAAATATTAGAGACCTATTCTGCGCAACTCCAAAAGTCCTGAAACTCCACGGAACGTCTTAAAAAAATAAAGAAAAATCCTCGCCGAAGATGAAGGCCAGGGGGCCCACACCCTGCTCACGAGGGTGGGGGGCGCGCCCCCCTAGGGCGCACCCCCCTACCTCGTGGGCCCCCTGGTGGCTCTCCGACGTCCATCTTCTCCTATATGAACTCTTTCGATGAGAAAAAAATAAGAAGGAACTTTTCGGGACGAGACTCCGCCGCCACGAGGCGGAACCTCGGCGGATCCAATCTAGAGCTCCGACAGAGCTGTCCTGCCGGGGATACTTCCCTTCGGGAGGGGGAAATCATCACCATCATCATCACCGACGATCCTCTCATCGGGAGAGGGAAATCTCCATCCACATCTTCACCAGCACCATCTCATCTCCAAATCCTAGTTCATCTCTTGTATCCAATTCTCGTCTCAAAGTCCGGGATTGGTGCTAGTAGGTTGCTAGTAGTGTTGATTACTCCTTGTAGTTGATGCTAGTTGGTTTATTTGGTGGAAGATTATATGTTCAGATCCTATATGCATATTATTACCCCTCTGATTATGAACATGATATGCTTTGTGAGTAATTATGTTTGTTCCTGAGGACAAGGGAGAAGTCTTGCTATTAGTAGTCATGTGAATTTGGTATTCGTTTGATATTTTGATAAGATGTATGTTGTCTAGCCTCTAGTGGTTTTATGTGAACGTCGACTACATAACACTCCACCATTATTTGGGCCTAGAGGAAGGCATTGGGAAGTAATAAGTAGATGATGGGTTGCTAGAGTGACAGAAGCTTAACCCCTACTTTATGCGTTGCTTCGTAAGGGGCTGATTTGGATCCACATGTTTCATGCTATGGTAAGGTTTACCTTAATACTTTTGTTGTAGTTGCGGATGCTTGCAATAGAGGTTAATCATAAGTGGGATGCTTGTTCAGGTAAGAACAGCACCGAAGCACCGGTCCACCCACATATCAAATTATCAAAGTATCGAACGCGAATCATATGAACGTGATGAAAACTAGCTTGATGATATTCCCATGTGTCCTCGGGAGCGCTTTTCCTATTATAACAGTTTGTTCCGGCTTGTCCTTTTCTACAAAAACGATTGGGTCACCTTGCTGCACTTTATTTACTTTTGTTACTTGTTGCTCGTTACAATTTATCTTATCACAAAACTATCTGTTACCACTTATTTCAGTACTTGCAGAGAATACCTTGCTGAAAACCGCTTATCATTTCCTTCTGCTCCTCGTTGGGTTCAACACTCTTACTTATCGAAAGGACTATGATAGATCCCCTATACTTGTGGGTCATCAAGACTCTTTTCTGGCGCCGTTGCCGGGGAGTGTAGCGCCTTTGGTAGGTGGAATTTGGTAAGAAAAAATTTATATAGTGTGCTGAAATTAACTGTCACTTGTTACTATGGAAAGTAATTCTCTGAGGGGCTTGTTCGGGGTATCTTCACCCCGTCCAGTAGAGCAAAGAGTTGCTCCTCAACCTACCGAAAATGAAAATCGTTTTGAATTTCCTTTGGGTATGATGGAAAAACTGCTAGCTGACCCTTTTACAGGATATGGAACAAAGCATCCTGATGAGCACTTAATATATGTGGATGAAGTTTGTGGATTATTTAAGCTTGCAGGTATACCCGATGATGTTGCTAAGAAGAAGGTATTCCCTTTATCTTTGAAGGGAGACGCATTGATATGGTATAGGCTATGTGATGATATGAGATCATGGGACTATAAAAGATTGAAGTTGGAATTTCATCAAAAGTATTACCCTATGCATCTTGTTCACCGTGATCGCAATTATATATATAATTTCTGGCCTCGCAAAGGAGAAAGCATTGCTCAAGATTGGGGAGGCTTAAATCAATGTTATATTCATGCCCCAATCATGAGCTCTCAAGAGAAATGATTATTCAAAATTTATATGCTCGGCTTTCTGAAAACAATCGCACCATGCTCGATACTTCTTGTGTTGGCTCTTTTATGATGAAGACTATTGAATTCAGATGGTATTTATTGGATAGAATTAAACGCAACTCCGAAGATTGGGACCTCGACGATGGTAAGGAGTCAGGTATGACACCTAAGTTTGATTGTGTTAAATCTTTTATGGACACCGATATTTTCCGTAAGTTTAGCACTAAATATGGACTTGACTCCGAGATAGTAGCTTCTTTCTGTGAATATTTTGCTACTTATGTTGATCTCCCTAAGGAGAAGTGGTTTAAATATCATCCTCCCATAGACGTAAAAGTAGCTACACCTATTAAAGTTGAAGAAAAGACTATCACTTATAATGATCCTATTGTTCCTACTACTTATGTTGAGAAACCACCTTTCCCTCTTCGAGTAAAGGATCATGCTAAAGCTTTAACTGTGGTTCGTAAAAGCAATATTAGAACATATACACCTCCTGAGCAAGTTAAAGTTGAACCTAATATTGCTATTGTTAAAGATCTCTTGTCTGATAATATAGATGGGCATGTTATTTATTTCTGTGATGAAACTGCTAGAATTGCTAAACCCCGTTATACAGATAAACCTAGACCTGTGGTAGGTATGCCTGTTATTTCTGTTAAAATAGGAGATCATTGTTATCATGGCTTATGTGATATGGGTGACAGTGCTAGTGTTATACCTCATGACTTATACAAAGAAATTATGCATGATATTGCACCTGTTGAGTTAGAAGATATTGATGTCACAATTAAACTTGCCAATAGAGATACTATTTCACCAACTGGAATTGTTAGAGATGTTGAAGTCTTGTGTGGGAAAACTAAATATCCTGCTAATTTTCTTGTTCTTACTTATCTGCAAGATAGCTTTTGTCCCATTATATTTGGTAGACCCTTCTTGAATACTGTTAATGCTAAGATAGACTACGAAAAGAATGTTGTTACTATTGGCTTGGATGATATGGTTCATGAGTTTAATTTCTCTAAATTTAGTAAACAACATCGTGAGGAAGAATTTCCTAATAAGGATGAAATTGTTGGTCTTGCTTCTATTGTTGTACCTCCTAGTGATCCTTTAGAACACTATTTACTAGACCATGAAAATGATATGTTCATGAATGAAAGAAGGGAAATAGATGAAGTATTCTTTAAACAGGAACCTATTATGCAACACAATCTGCCTGTTGAAATTTTAGGAGATCCTCCTCCACCCAAGGGTGATCCCGTGTTTGAGCTTAAACTGTTGCCCGATAATCTTAAATATGCTTATCTTGATGAAAAGAAGATATATCCTGTTATTATTAGTGCTAACCTTTCAGGGCATGAAGAAGAAAGATTATTGAAAACTCTAAAGAAGCATCGTGCTGCTATTGGATATACTCTTGATGATCTTAAGGGCATTAGTCCCACTCTATGTCAACATAAAATAAATTTGGAAGCAGATGCCAAACCAGTTCGTGATCCTCAACGACGTCTGAATCCTAAAATGAAAGAAGTGGTAAGAAAAGAAATACTTAAGCTTCTGGAGGCAGGTATAATCTATCCTGTTGTTGATAGTGAGTGGGTAAGTCCTATCCATTGTGTCCCTAGGAAGGGAGGTATTACTGTTGTTCCTAATGATAAAGATGAATTGATTCCACAAAGAATTATCATAGGTTATAGGATGGTAATTGATTTCCGCAAATTAAATAAGGCTACTAAGAAAGATCATTACCCCTTACCTTTTATTGATCAAATGCTAGAAAGATTATGCAAACATACACACTATTGCTTTCTAGATGGTTATTCAGGTTTCTCTCAAATACCTGTGTCAGCTAGAGATCAATCTAAGACTACTTTTACATGCCCTTTTGGTACTTTTGCTTATATACATATGCCTTTTGGTTTATGTAATGCACCTGCTACCTTTCAAAGATGCATGATGGCTATATTCTCTGACTTTTGTGAAAAGACTTGTGAGGTTTTCATGGACGACTTTTCTGTCTATGGTTCCTCCTTTGATGATTGCTTGAGCAATCTTGATCGAGTTTTGCAGAGATTGTTGGGGAACATAGTAATTTCAAAAAAATTCCTATGCACACGCAAGATCATGGTGATGCACAACAACGAGAGGGGCGAGTGTTGTCTACATACCCTCGTAGACCGGAAGCGGAACTGTTACAACGACGCGGTTGATGTAGTCGTACATCTTCACGGCCTGGCCGATCAAGCACCGAAACTATGGCACCTCCGTGTTTTTGCACACGTACAGCTCGATGACAATCCCGGGACTCCGATCCAGCAAAGTGTCGGGGATGAGTTCTGTCAGCACGAAGGCGTGGTGACGATCTTGATGTTCTACCGTCGCAGGGCTTCGCCTAAGCACCGCTACAATATTATCGAGGATTATGGTGGAGGGGGGCACCGCACACGGCTAAGAGATCAATGATCAATTATTGTGTCTCTAGGGTGCCCCCTGCCCCCGTATATAAAGGAGTGGAAGAGGGGGACGGCCAAGGAGGGTGGCGCGCCCAAGGGGGGGATTCCAACTCCCACCGGGAGTAGGACTCCCCGTTTTCCTATTAGGAGTAGGAGAGGGAAGGAAGAGGAAGGAGGGAGGAAGGAAAGGGGGGGGCCGGCCCCCCTCCCAATTTGGGTTGGGCTTGGGGGGGCGCCCCCTCCCTTGCTCCTTTCCACTAAGGCCCAATAAGGCCCATATACCTCCCGGGGGGGTTCCGATAACCTCCCGGTGATCCGGTATTGTCCCAATCTTACCCGGAACCTTTCCACTGTCCAAATATAGTCGTCCAATATATCGATCTTTATGTCTCGACCATTTCAAGATTCCTCGTCAAGTCCGTGATCACATCCGGGACTCCGAACAACCTTCGGTACATCAAAATATATAAACTCATAATGAAACTGTCATCGTAACATTAAGCGTGCGGACCCTACGGGTTCGAGAACAATGTAGACATGATCGAGACACGTCTCCGGTCAATAACCAATAGCGGAACCTGGATGCTCATATTGGCTCCTACATATTCTACGAAGATCTTTATCGGTCAGACCGTATAATAACATACGTTGTTCGCTTTGTCATCGGTATGTTACTTGCCCGAGATTCGATCGTTGGTATCGCAAAATGTCATCAGCTTTGCTCTGCCAGACGTTCTTAACATCGTCAGTTGCATCAGCAGCAGACCTGGCACCCAGCGGTGCTTCCATGACGTAATTCTTCTGTGCAGCAATGAGGATAATCCTCAAGTTACGGACCTAGTCCGTATAATTGCTACCATCATATTTCAACTTTGCTTTCTCAAGGAACGCATTAAAATTCAACGGAACAACAGCACGGGCCATCTATCTACAATCAAACATAAACAAGCAAGATACTATCAGGTACTAAGTTCATGCTAAATTTAAGTTCAATTAATCATATTACTTAAGAACTACCACTTAGAAAGACATCCCTCTAATCTTCTAAGTGATCACGTGATCCAAATCAACTAAACCATAACCGATCATCACGTGAAATGGAGTAGTTTTCAATGGTGAACATCACTATGTTGATCATATCTACTATATGATTCACGCTCGACCTTTCGGTCTCCGTGTTCCGAGGCCATATCTGTTATATGCTAGGCTCGTCAAGTTTAACCTAAGTATTCCGCGTGTGCAACTGTTTTGCACCCGTTGTATTTGAACGTAGAGCCTATCACACCTGATCATCACGCGGTGTCTCAGCACGAAGAACTTTCACAATGGTGCATACTCAGGGAGAACACTTATACTTTGATAATTTTAGTGAGGGATCATCTTATAATGCTACCGTCAATCAAAGCAAGATAAGATGCATAAAAGATAAACATCACATGCAATCAATATAAGTGATATGATATGGCCATCATCATCTTGTACTTGTGATCTCCATCTCCGAAGTACCGTCATGATCACCATCGTCACCGGCGTGACACCTTGACCTCCATCGTAGCATCGTTGTCGTCTCGCCAATCTTATGCTTCCACGACTATCGCTACCGCTTAGTGATAAAGTAAAGCATTACAACGCGATTGCATTGCATACAATAAAGCGACAACCATATGGCTCCTGCCAGTTGCCGATAACTCGGTTACAAAACATGATCATCTCATACAATAAAATTTAGCATCATGTCTTGACCATATCACATCACAACATGCCCTGCAAAAACAAGTTAGACGTCCTCTACTTTGTTGTTGCAAGTTTTACGTGGCTGCTACGGGCTTAGCAAGAACCGTTCTTACCTACGCATCAAAACCATAATGATAGTTTGTCAAGTTGGTGCTGTTTTAACCTTCGCAAGGACCGGGCATAGCCATACTCGGTTCAACTAAAGTTGGAGAAACTGACACCCGCCAGCCACCTGTGTGCAAAGCATGTCGGTAGAACCAGTCCCGCGTAAGCATACACGTAATGTCGGTCTGGGCCGCTTCATCCAACAATACCGCCGAACCAAAGTATGACATGCTGGTAAGCAGTATGACTTATATCGCCCACAACTCACTTGTGTTCTACTCGTGCATAACATCAACACATAAAACCTAGGCTCGGATGCCACTGTTGGGGAATGTAGTAATTTCAATAAATTTCATACGCACACGCAAGATCATGGTGATGCACAGCAACGAGAGAGGAGAGTGTTGTCTACGTACCCTCGTAGACCGAAAGCGGAAGCGTTACAACAACGCGGTTGATGTAGTCGTACGTCTTCACGGCCCGACCGATCAAGCACCGAAACTACGGCACCTCCGAGTTTTTGCACACGTTCAGCTCGATGACAATCCCCAGACTCCAATCCAGCAAAGTGTCAGGGATGAGTTCCGCCAGCACGACGGCGTGGTGACGATCTTGATGTTCTACCATCGCAGGGCTTCGCCTAAGCACCGCTACAATATTATCGAGGATTATGGTGGAGGGGGGCACCGCACACGGCTAAGAGATCAACGATCAATTGTTGTGTCTCTGGGGTTCCCCCTACCCCCGTATATGAAGGAGTGGAAGAGGGGGCCGGCCAAGGAGGGGGCGCGCCCAAGGGGGGGAGTACAACTCCCACCGGGAGTAGGACTCCCCTTTTTCCTATTAGGAGTAGGAGAGGAAAGGAAGAGGAAGGAGGGAGGAAGGAAAGGGGGGGCGGTCCCCCTCCCAATTCGGATTGGGCTTGGGGGGGCCTCCCTTTCTCCTTTCCCCTCCTTTCCACTAAGGCCCAACAAGGCCCATATACCTCCCGGGGGGTTCCGATAACCTCCCGGTGATCCGGTATTGTTCCAATCTTACCCGGAACCTTTCCGGTGTCAAAATATAGTCGTCCAATATATCGATCTTTATGTCTTGACCATTTCGAGATTCCTCGTCAAGTCCGTGATCACATCCGGGACTCCGAACAACCTTCGGTACATCAAAATATATAAACTCATAATGAAACTGTCATCATAATGTTAAGCGTGCGGACCCTACGGGTTCGAGAACAATGTAGACATGATCGAGACACGTCTCCGGTCAATAACCAATAGCGGAACCTGGATGCTCATATTGGCTCCTACATATTCTACGAAGATCTTTATCGGTCAGACCGTATAACAACATACGTTGTTCTCTTTGTCATCGGTATGTTACTTGCCCGATATTCGATCGTCAGTATCTCAATACCTAGTTCAATCTTGTTACCGGCAAGTCTCTTTACTCGTTCCGTAATACATCATCTTGCAACTAACTTATTAGTTGCATTGCTTGCAAGGCTTAAGTGATGTGTATTACCGAGAGGGCCCGGAGATACCTCTCCGACAATCGGAGCGACAAATCCTAATCTCGAAATACGCCAACCCAACATGTACCTTTGGAGACACCTGTAGAGCACCTTTATAATCACCCAGTTACGTTGTGACGTTTGGTAGCACACAAAGTGTTCCTCCGGTAAATGGGAGTTGCATAATCTCATAGTCCTAGGAACATGTATAAGTCATGAAGAAAGCAATAGCAACATACTAAACGATCGGGTGCTAAGCTAATGGAATGGGTCATGTCAATCACATCATTCTCCTAATGATGTGATCCCATTAATCAAATGACAACTCATGTCTATGGTTAGGAAACATAACCATCTTCGATTAACGAGCTAGTCAAGTAGAGGCATACTAGTGACACTTTGTTTGTCTATGTATTCACACAAGTATTACGTTTCCGGTTAATACAATTCTAGCATGAATAATAAACATTTATCATGATATAAGGAAATAAATAATAACTTTATTATTGCCTCTAGGGTTATTTCCTTCAGAGATGTGAAGAAACTAATCTTGTCTTGAATTGGGAAAAGTGCCACTTTATGGTTAATGAAGGTATTGTCTTGGGGCACAAAGTTTCTGAAAGACGTATTGAAGTTGATAAAGCCAAGGTTGATGCTATTGAAAAGATGCCATGTCCCAAGGACATCAAAAGTATAAGAAGTTTCCTTGGTCACACTGGATTTTATAGGAGGTTCATTAAGGACTTATAAAAAATTTCTCGGCCTCTGACTAATTTATTGCAAAAAGATATAACATTTGTCTTTGATGATGATTGTGTAGAAGCATTTGAAATACTTAAGAAAGCATTAGTCTCTGCACCTGTTGTTCAGCCACTTGATTGGAGTTTACCCTTTGAAATTATGTGTGATGCTAGTTATTATGTTGTAGGTGCTGTTCTAGGGCAAAGAGTTGATAAGAAATTAAATGTTATCCATTATGCTAGTAAGACTCTAGACAATGCTCAAAAAATTTATGCTACTACTGAAAAAGAGCTTTTAGCAGTTGTATTTGCTTGTGATAAGTTCAGATCTTATATTGTTGATTCTAAAGTAACTATTCAAACTGATCATGCTGCTATTAAATACCTTATGGAAAAGAAAGATGCTAAACCTAGACTTATTAGATGGGTTCTCTTGCTACAAGAATTTGATTTGCATATTGTTGATAGAAAGGGAGTTGAGAACCCTGTTGAAGACAACTTATCTAGGTTAGAAAATATTCTTGATGACCCACTGCCTATTAATGATAACTTTCCTGATGAACAATTAAATGTTATAAGTACTTCTCGTGGTACTCCATGGTATGATGATTATGCCAATTATATTGTTGCTAAGTTTATACCACCTAGCTTCACATACTAGCAAAAGAAAAAGGTTTTCTATGACTTGAGACATTACTTTTGGGATGAACCACATCTTTATAAAGAAGGAGTAGATGGTGTTATTAGACGTTGTGTACCTGAGCATGAACAGGAACAGATCCTACGCAAGTGTCATTTCGAGTCTTATGGAGGACACCATGCTGGAGATAGAACTACACATAAGGTACTGCAATCTAGTTTTTATTGGCCTACTCTCTTCAAGGATGCCCGTAAGTTTGTCTTGTCTTGTGATGAATGTCAAAGAATTAGTAATATTAGTAGACGTCAAGAAATGCCTATGAATTATTCTCTTGTTATTGAACCGTTTGATGTTTGGGGCTTTGATTATATGGGACCTTTTCCTGCCTCTAATGGATACACACATATTCTAGTTGCTGTTGATTACATTACTAAGTGGGTAGAAGTTATTCCAACTAGTAGTGCTGATCATAACACTTCTATTAAAATGCTTAAAGAAGTTATTTTTCCGAGGTTTGGAGTCCCTAGATATTTAATGACTGATGGTGGTTCACACTTTATTCATGGTGCCTTCCGTAAAATGCTTGCTAAATATGATGTTAATCATAGAATTGCATCTCCTTATCACCCACAGTCTAGTGGTCAAGTGAGTTGAGCAATAGAGAGCTCAAATTAATTTTTCAAAAGACTGTTAATAGGTCTAGAAAGAATTGGTCCAAGAAACTTGATGATGCATTATGGGCATATAGAACTGCATACAAAAATCCTATGGGTATGTCTCCGTATAAATGGTTTATGGAAAAGCATGTCACTTACCTCTCGAACTAGAACATAAGGCATATTGGGCCATTAAAAAGCTTAACTATGATTTCAAACTTGCGGTGAGAAGAGGTTATTTGATATTCGCTCACTTGATGAATGGAGAACCCAGGCTTATGAAAATGCCAAGTTGTTTAAAGAAAAAGTTAAAAGATGGCATGACAAAAGGATACAAAAGCGTGAGTTTAATGTAGGTGATTATGTATTGCTATACAACTCTCGTTCAAGATTTTTTGCAGGAAAACTTCTCTCTAAATGGGAAGGCCCCTATGTTATCGAGGAGGTCTATCGTTCCGGTGCCATTAAAATCAACAAATTCGAGGGCACAAATCTGAAGGTGGTAAATGATACGTCCATTTTCCATCATGCTTTTATATCAATATTTATTGCATTATGGGCTGTTATTTCACTTTATGTCACAATACTTATGGCTATTCTCTCTTATTTTACAAGGTTTACATAAAGAGGGAGAATGCCGGCAGCTGGAATTCTGGGCTGGAAAAGGAGCAAATATTAGAGACCTATTCTGCGCAACTCCAAAAGTCCTTAAACTCCACGGAACGTCTTAAAAAAATAAAGAAAAATCCTCGCCGAAGATGAAGGCCACGAGGCCCACACGCTGCTCACGAGGGTGGGGGGCGCGCCCCCCTAGGGAGCGCCCCCCTACCTCGTGGGCCCCCTGGTGGCTCTCCGACGTCCATCTTCTCCTATATGAACTCTTTCGATGAGAAAAAAATAAGAAGGAACTTTTCGGGACGAGACTCCGCCGCCACGAGGCGGAACCTTGGCGGATCCAATCTAGAGCTCCGGCAGAACTGTCCTGTCGGGGATACTTCCCTCCCGGAGGGGGAAATCATCACCATCATCATCACCAACACTCCTCTCATTGGGAGAGGGCAATCTCCATCAACATCTTCACCAGCACCATCTCATCTCCAAACCCTAGTTCATCTCTTGTATCCAATTCTCGTCTCAAAGTCCAGGATTGGTGCTAGTAGTGTTGATTACTCCTTCTAGTTGATGCTAGTTGGTTTATTTGGTGGAAGATTATATGTTCAGATCCTATATGCATATTATTACCCCTCTGATTATGAACATGAATATGCTTTGTGAGTAATTATGTTTGTTCCTGAGGACGAGGGAGAAGTCTTGCTATTAGTAGTCATGTGAATTTGGTATTCGTTTGATATTTTGATAAGATGTATGTTGTCTAGCCTCTAGTGGTGTTATGTGAACGTCGACTACATAACACTTCACCATTATTTGGGCCTAGAGGAAGGCATTGGGAAGTAATAAGTAGATGATGGGTTGCTAGAGTGACAGAAGCTTAAACCCTAGTTTATGCGTTGCTTCATAAGGGGCTGATTTGGATCCACATGTTTCATGCTATGGTTAGGTTTACCTTAATACTTTTGTTTTAGTTGCGGATGCTTGCAATAGAGGTTAATCATAAGTGGGATGCTTGTTCAAGTAAGAACAACACCCAAGCACTGGTCCACCCACATATCAAATTATCAAAGTATCGAACGTGATGAAAACTAGCTTGACGATATTCCCATGTGTCCTCGGGAGCGATTTTCCTATTATAAGAGTTTGTTCCGGCTTGTCCTTTGCTACAAAAAGGATTGGGCCACCTTGCTGCACTTTATTTACTCTTGTTACTTGTTGCTCGTTACAATTTAGCTTATCACAAAACTGTTGGGGAATGTAGTAATTTCAAAATTTTCCTACGCACACGCAAGATCATGGTGCTGCATAGGAACGAGAGAGGAGAGTGTTGTCTACGTACCCTCGTAGACCGAAAGCGGAAGCGTTAGCACAACGCGGTTGATGTAGTCGTACGTCTTCACGGCCCGACCGATCAAGCACCGAAACTACGGCACCTCCGAGTTCTAGCACACGTTCAGCTTGATGACGATCCCTGGACTCCGATCCAGCAGAATGTCGGGGAAGAGTTCCGTCAGCACGACGGCGTGGTGACGATCTTGATGTTCTACTGTCACAGGGTTTTGCTAAGCACCGCTACAATATAATCGAGGATTATGGTGGAAGGGGGCACCGCACATGGCTAAGAGATCAATGATCAATTGTTGTGTCTTTGGGGTGCCCCCCTGCACCCGTATATAAATGAGCAAGGGAGGAGGAGGCCGGCCCTAGGAGGGGGCGCGCCTAGTGTGGAGTCCTACTAGGACTCCCTAGTCCTAGTAGGATTCCACCTCGCATATGGAATAGGAAAAGAGGAAGGGAAAAGGAGAAGGAAGGAAGGGGGCGCCCCCCTTCCCTAGTCCAATTCGGACCAGACCAAGAGGAGGGGTGCGGCCACTCTTGAGGCCCATTTCCTTCTTTCCCGTATGGCCCAATAAGGCCCAATACGTATTCCCGTAACTCTCCGGTACTCCGAAAAATACCTGAATCACTCAGAACCTTTCCGATGTCCGAATATAGTCGTCCAATATATCGATCTTTACGTCTCGACCATTTCGAGACTCCTCATCATGTCCCCGATCTCATCCGGGACTCCGAACTCCTTCGGTACATCAAAACTCATAAACTCATAATATAACTGTCATCGAAACCTTAAGCATGCGGACCCTACGGGTTCAAGAACAATGTAGACATGACCGAGACATGTCTCCGGTCAATAACCAATAGCGGAACCTGGATGCTCATATTGGCTCCCACATATTCCACGAAGATCTTTATCGGTTAGGCCGCATAACAACATACGTTGTTCCCTTTGTCATCGGTATGTTACTTGCCCGAGATTCGATCGTTGGTATCTCAATACCTAGCTCAATCTCATTACCGGAAAGTCTCTTTACTCGTTCTGTAATACATCATCCTGCAACTAACTCATTAGTTACAATGCTTGCAAGGCTTAAGTGATGTGCATTACCGAGAGGGCCCAGAGATACCTCTCCGACAATCGGAGTGACAAATCCTAATCCCGAAATACGCCAACCCAACAAGTACCTTCGGAGACACCTATAGAGCACCTTTATAATCACCCAGTTACGTTGTGACGTTTGGTGGCACACAAAGTGTTCCTCCGGTAAACGGGAGTTGCATAATCTCATAGTCATAAACATGTATAAGTCATGAAGAAAGCAATAGCAACAAACTAAACGATCAAGTGCTATGCTAACGGAATGAGTCAAGTCAATCACATCATTCTCCTAATGATGTGATCCCGTTAATCAAATGACAACTCATGTCTATGGTTAGGAAACATAACCATCTTTGATCAACGAGCTAGTCAAGTAGAGGCATACTAGTGACACTCTGTTTGTCTATGTATTCACACATGTATTATGTTTCCGGTTAATACAATTCTAGCATGAATAATAATCATTTATCATGATAGAAGGAAATAAATAATAGCTTTATTATTGCCTCTAGGGCATATTTCCTTCAGTCTCCCACTTGCACTAGAGTCAATAATCTAGTTCACATCGCCATGTGATTTAACATCAATAGTTCACATCACCATGTGATTAACACCCATAGTTCACATCGACATGTGACCAACACCCAAAGGGTTTACTAGATTCAATAATCTAGTTCACGTCGCTATGTGATTAACACCCAAAGAGTACTGAGGTGTGATCATGTTTTGCTTGTGAGAGAAGTTTAGTCAACGGGTCTGCCACATTCAGATCCATAAGTATTTTGCAAATTTCTATGTCAACAATGCTCTGCATGGATCTATTCTAGCTAATTGCTCCCACTTTCAATATGTATCCATATTGAGACTTAGAGTCATCTGGATCGGTGTCAAAACTTGCATCGACGTAACCCTTTACGACGAACCTTTTGTCACCTCCATAATCGAGAAACATATCCTTATTCCACTAAGGATAATTTTGACCAATGTCCAGTGATCTACTCCTAGATCACTATTGTACTCCCTTGCCAAACTCAGGGCAGAGTATACAATAGGTCTGGTACACAGCATGGCATACTTTATAAAACCTATGGCTAAGGCATAGGGAATGACTTCAATTCTCTCTCTATCTTCTGCCGTGGTCGGGTTTTGAGTCTTACTCAACTTCACACCTTGTAACACAGGCAAGAACTTCTTCTTTGACTGTTCCATTTTGAACTACTTCAAAATCTTGTCAAGGTATGTACTCATTGAAAAACTTATCAAGCATCTTGATCTATCTCTATAGATCTTGATGCTCAATATGTAAGCAGCTTCACCGAGGTCTTTCTTTGAAAAACTCCTTTCAAATATTCCTTTATGCTTTGCAGAATAATTCTACATTATCTCCGATCAACAATATGTCTTTCACATATACTTATCAGAAATGTTGTAGTGCTCCCACTCACTTTCTTGTAAATACAGGCTTCACCGCAAGTCTGTATAAAACTATATGCTTTGATCAACTTATCAAAGCGTATATTCCAACTCCGAGATGCTTGCACCAGTCCATAGATGGATCGCTGGAGCTTGCATATTTTGTTAGTACCTTTAGGATTGACAAAACCTTCCGGTTGCATCATATACAACTCTTCTTTAATAAATCCATTAAGGAATGCAGTTTTGTTTATCCATTTGCCAGATTTCATAAAATGCGGCAATTGCTAACATGATTCGGACAGACTTAAGCATAAATACGAGTGAGAAACTCTCATCGTAGTCAACACCTTGAACTTGTCGAAAAACTTTTTGCGACAATTCTAGCTTTGTAGATAGTAACACTACTATCAGCGTCCGTCTTCCTCTTGAAGATCCATTTAATCTCAATGGCTCACCGATCATTGGGCAAGTCAATCAAAGTCCATACTTTGTTCTCATACATGGATCTCATCTCAGATTTCATGGCCTCAAGCCATTTCGCGGAATCTGGGCTCATCATCGCTTCCTCATAGTTCGTAGGCTCGTCATGGTCAAGTAACATGACCTCCAGAACAGGATTACCGTACCACTCTGGTGCGGATCTCACTCTGGTTTACCTACGAGGTTCGGTAGTAACTTGATCTGAAGTTACATGATCATCATCATTAGCTTCCTCACTAATCGGTGTAGTAGTCACAGGAACAGATTTCTGTGATGAACTACTTTCCAATAAGGGAGCAGGTACAGTTACCTCATCAAGTTCTACTTTCCTCCCACTCACTTCTTTCGAGAGAAACTCCTTCTCTAGAAAGGATCCATTCTCAGCAATGAATAACTTGCCTTCGGATCTGTGATAGAAGGTGTACCCAACATTTTCTTTTGGGTATCCTATGAAGATTTACTTCTCCGATTTGGGTTCGAGCTTATCATGTTGAAACTTTTTCACATAAGCATTGCAGTCCCGAACTTTAAGAAACGACAACTTAGGTTTCTCGCCAAACCACAGTTCATACAGTGTCGTCTCAACGGATTTAGATGGTGCTCTTTTTAACGTGAATGTAGCTGTCTCTAATGCATAACCCCAAAACGATAGTGGTAGATCGGTAAGAGACATCATAGATCGCACTATATCTAATAAAGTACGGTTATGACGTTCGGACACACCATTACACTATGGTGTTCCAGGTGGCGTGAGTAGTGAAACTATTTCACATTGTTTTAACTGAAGGCCAAACTCGTAACTCAAATATTTTACTTCTGCGATCATATCGTAGAAACTTTTATTTTTGTTACGATGATTCTCCACATCACTATGAAATTCTTTGAACTTTTCAAATATTTTAGACTTGTGTTTCATCAAGTAGATATACTCATATCTTCTCAAATCATCTGTGAAGATCAGAAAATAATGATACCTGCCACGAGCCTCAATATTCATCGGACCACATACAACAGTATGTATGATTTCCAACAAATCTGTTGCTCGCTCCATTGTTCCGGAGAACAGAGTCTTAGTCATCTTGCCCATGAGGCATGGTTCGCAAGCATCAACTGATTCATAATCAAGTGATTCCAAAAACCCATCAGCATGGATTTTCTTCATGCGCTTTACACCAATATGACCTAAACGGCAGTGCCACAAATAAGTTGCACTATCATTATTAACTTTGCATCTTTTGGCTTCAATATTATGAATATGTGTATCACCACGATCGAGATCCAACAAACCATTTTCATTGGGTGTATGACCATAGAAGGTTTTATTCATGTAAACAGAACAACAATTATTCTCTAACTTACATGAATAACCGTATTGCAATAAACATGATCCAATCATATTTATGCTCAACGCAAACACCAAATAACACTTATTTAGGTTCAACACTAATCCCGAAAGTATAGGGAGTGTGCGATGATGATCATATCAATCTTGGAACCACTTCCAACACACATCGTCACTTCACCCTTAACTAGTCTCTGTTCATTCTGCAACTCCCGTTTCGAGTTACTACTCTTAGCAACTGAACTAGTATCAAATACTGAGGGGTTGCTATAAACACTAGTAAAGTACACATCAATAACATGTATATCAAATATACCTATGTTCACTTTGCCATCCTTCTTATCCGCCAATTACTTGGGGTAGTTCCGCTTCCAGTGACCAGTCCCTTTGCAGTAGAAGCACTCAGTTTCAGGCTTAGGTCCAGACTTGGGGTTTTCACTTGAGCAGCAACTTGCTTGCCGTTCTTCTTGAAGTTCCCCTTTCTTCCCTTTGTCCCTTTACTTGAAACTAGTGGTTTTGTTTACCATCAACACTTGATGCTTTTCTTGATTTCTACCTTCGTTGATTTCAGCATCACGAAGAGCTTGGAATCGTTTTTGTTATCCCTTGCATATTATAGTTCATCATGAAGTTCTACTAACTTGGTGATGGTGACTAGAGAATTCTGTCAATCACTATTTTATCTGGAAGATTAACTCCCACTTGATTCAAGCGATTGTAGTACCCAGACAATCTGAGCACATGCTCACTGCTTGAGCTATTCTCCTCCATCTTTTAGCTATAGAACTTGTTGGAGACTTCATATCTCTCAACTCGGGTATTTGCTTGAAATATTAACTTCAACTCCTGGAACATCTCATATGGTCCATGACGTTCAAAACGTCTTTGAAGTCCCGATTCTAAGCCGTTTAAGCATGGTGCACTAAACTATCAAGTAGTCATCATATTGAGCTAGCCAAATGTTCATAACATCTGCATCTGCTCCTGCAATAGGTTTGTCACCTAGCGGTGCATCAAAGACATAATTCTTCTGTGCAGCAATGAGGATAAACCTCAGATCACGGATCCAATCCGCATCATTGCTACTAACATCTTTCAACTTAGTTTTCTCTAGGAACATATCAAAAATAAAACAGGGGAGCTAAACGCGAGCTATTGATCTACAACATAGATATGCTAATACTACCAGGACTAAGTTCATGATAAATTAAAGTTCAATTAATCATATTACTTAAGAACTCCCACTTAGATAGACATCCCTCTAATCCTCTAAGTGATCACGTGATCCAAATCAACTAAACCATGTCCGATCATCACGTGAGATGGAGTAGTTTCAATGGTGAACATCACTATGTTGATCATATCTACTATATGATTCACGCTCGACCTTTCGGTCTCCGTGTTCCGAGGCCATATCTGTTATATGCTAGGCTCGTCAAGTTTAACCTGAGTATTCCGCGTGTGCAACTGTTTTGCACCCGTTGTATTTGAACGTAGAGCCTATCACACCCGATCATCACGTGGTGTCTCAGCACGAAGAACTTTCGCAACGGTGCATACTCAGGGAGAACACTTATACTTTGATAATTTTAGTGAGGGATCATCTTATAATGCTACCGTCAATCAAAGCAAGATAAGATGCATAAAAGATAAACATCACATGCAATCAATATAAGTGATATGATATGGCCATCATCATCTTGTACTTGTGATCTCCATCTCGAAGTACCGTCATGATCACCATCGTCACCGGCGTGACACCTTGATCTCCATCGTAGCATCGTTGTCGTCTCGCCAATCTTATGCTTCCACGACTATCGCTACCGCTTAGTGATAAAGTAAAGCATTACAGCGCGATTGCATTGCATACAATAAAGCGACAACCATATGGCTCCTACCAGTTGCCGATAACTCGGTTACAAAACATGATCATCTCATACAATAAAATTTAGCATCATGTCTTGACCATATCACATCACAACATGCCCTGCAAAAACAAGTTAGACGTCCTCTACTTTGTTGTTGCAAGTTTTACGTGGCTGCTACGGGCTTAGCAAGAACCGTTCTTACCTACGCATCAAAACCACAACGATAGTTTGTCAAGTTGGTGCTGTTTTAACCTTCGCAAGGACCGGGCGTAGCCACACTCGGTTCAACTAAAGTTGGAGAAACTGACACCCGCCAGCCACCTGTGTGCAAAGCACGTCGGTAGAACCAGTCTCGCGTAAGCGTACGCGTAATGTCGGTCCGGGCCGCTTCATCCAACAATACCGCCGAACCAAAGTATGACATGCTGGTAAGCAGTATGACTTATATCGCCCACAACTCACTTGTGTTCTACTCGTGCATAACATCAACGCATAAAACCTAGGCTCGGATGCCACTGTTGGGGAACGTAGTAATTTCAAAAAAATTCCTACGCACAC
The DNA here is from genome assembly GCF_018294505.1 of Triticum aestivum. Classification (NCBI taxonomy): domain Eukaryota; kingdom Viridiplantae; phylum Streptophyta; class Magnoliopsida; order Poales; family Poaceae; genus Triticum; species Triticum aestivum. The sequence goes on along the minus strand of NC_057800.1, from coordinate 104,389,690 downwards.
GCAAGATCATGGTGATGCATAGCAACGAGAGAGGAGAGTGTTGTCTACGTACCCTCGTAGACCGAAAGCGGAAGCGTTAGCACAACGCGGTTGATGTAGTCGTACGTCTTCACGGCCCGACCGATCAAGCACCGAAACTACGGCACCTCCGAGTTCTAGCACACGTTCAGCTCGATGACGATCCCCGGACTCCGATCCAACAGAATGTCGGGGAAGAGTTCGGTCAGCACGACGGCGTGGTGACGATCATGATGTACTACTGTCGCAGGGCTTTGCCTAAGCACCGCTATAATATTATCGAGGATTATGGTGGAAGGGGGCACCGCACACGGCTAAGAGATCAATGATCAATTGTTGTGTCTTTGGGGTGCCCCCCTGCACCCGTATATAAAGGAGCAAGGGAGGAGGAGGCCGGCCCTAGGAGGGGGCGCGCCAAGTGTGGAGTCCTACTAGGACTCCCTAGTCCTAGTAGGATTCCACCTCCCATATGGAATAGGAAAAGAGGAAGGGAAAAGGAGAAGGAAGGAAGGGGGCGCCCCCCCCCCCTTCCCTAGTCCAATTCGGACCAGACCAAGGGGAGGGGTGCGGCCACCCTTGAGGCCCTTTTCCTTCTTTCCCGTATGGCCCAATAAGGCCCAATACGTATTCCCGTAACTCTCCGGTACTCCGAAAAATACCCGAATCACTCGGAACCTTTCCGATGTCCGAATATAGTCGTCCAATATATCGATCTTTACGTCTCGACCATTTCGAGACTCCTCGTCATGTCCCGATCTCATCCGGGACTCCGAACTCCTTTGGTACATCAAAACTCATAAACTCATAATATAACTGTCATCGAAACCTTAAGCGTGCGGACCCTACGGGTTCGAGAACAATGTAGACATGACCGAGACACGTCTCCGGTCAATAACCAATAGCGGAACCTGGATGCTCATATTGGCTCCCACATATTCTACGAAGATCTTTATCGGTCAGACCGCATAACAACATACGTTGTTCCCTTTGTCATCGGTATGTTACTTGCCCGAGATTCGATCGTCGGTATCTCAATACCTAGTTCAATCTCGTTACCGGCAAGTCTCTTTACTCGTTCCGTAATACATCATCCTGCAACTAACTCATTAGTTGCAATGCTTGCAAGGCTTAAGTGATGTGCATTACCGAGAGGGCCCAGAGATACCTCTCCGACAATCGGAGTGACAAATCCTAATCTCGAAATACGCCAACCCAACAAGTACCTTCGGAGACACCTGTAGAGCACCTTTATAATCACCCAGTTACGTTGTGATGTTTGGTGGCACACAAAGTGTTCCTCCGGTAAACGGGAGTTGCATAATCTCATAGTCATAGGAACATGTATAAGTCATGAAGAAAGCAATAGCAACAAACTAAACGATCAAGTGCTATGCTAACGGAATGGGTCAAGTCAATCACATCATTCTCCTAATGATGTGATCCCGTTAATCAAAGGACAACTCATGTCTATGGTTAGGAAACATAACCATCTTTGATCAACGAGCTAGTCAAGTAGAGGCATACTAGTGACACTATGTTTGTCTATGTATTCACACATGTATTATGTTTCCGATTAATACAATTCTAGCATGAATAATAAACATTTATCATGATAGAAGGAAATAAATAATAGCTTTATTATTGCCTCTAGGGCATATTTCCTTCAAAAACTATCTGTTACCACTTATTTCAATACTTGCAGAGAAAAGCTTGCTGAAAACCGCTTATCATTTCCTTCTGCTCCTCGTTGGGTTCAACACTCTTACTTATCTAAAGGACTACGATAGATCCCCTATACTTGTGGGTCATCAAGACTCTTTTCTGGCGCCGTTTCCGGGGAGTGTAGCGCCTTTGGTAGGTGGAATTTGGTAAGAAAAAATTTATATAGTGTGCTGAAATTTACTATCACTTGTTACTATGGAAAGTAATTCTCTGAGGGGCTTGTTCGGGGTATCTTCACCCCGTCCAGTAGAGCAACGAGTTGCTCCTCAACCTACTGAACCTATTGAAAATGAAACTCGTTTTGAATTTCCTTCGGGTATGATGGAAAAACTGCTAGCTGACCCTTTTACAGGAGATGGAACAAAGCATCCTGATGAGCACTTAATATATGTGGATGAAGTTTGTGGATTATTTAAGCTTGCAGGTATACCCGATGATGTTGCTAAGAAGAAGGTCTTCCCTTTATCTTTGAAGGGAGACGCATTGATATGGTATAGGCTATGTGATGATATGAGATCATGGGACTATAAAAGATTGAAGTTGGAATTTCATCAAAAGTATTACCCTATGCATCTTGTTCACCGTGATCGCAATTATATATATAATTTCTGGCCTCGCAAAGGAGAAAGCATCCCTCAAGCTTGGGGGAGGCTTAAATCAATGTTATATTCATGCCCCAATCATGAGCTCTCAAGAGAAATGATTATTTAAAATTTATATGCTCGGCTTTCTGAAAACAATCGCACCATGCTCGATACTTCTTGTGTTGGCTCTTTTATGATGAAGACTATTGAATTCAGATGGAATTTATTGGATAGAATTAAACGCAACTCTGAAGATTGGGACCCCGACGAAGGTAAGGAGTCAGGTATGACACCTAAGTTTGATTGTGTTAAATCTTTTATGGACACCGGTATTTTCCGTAAGTTTAGCACTAAATATGGCCTTGACTCTGAGATAGTAGCTTCTTTCTGTGAATCTTTTGCTACTTATGTTGATCTCCCTAAGGAGAAGTGGTTTAAATATCATCCTCCCATAGAAGTAAAAGTAGCTGCACCTATTAAAGTTGAAGAAAAGACTGTCACTTATAATGATCCTATTGTTCCTACTGCTTATGTTGAGAAACCACCTTTCCCTGTTAGAGTAAAGGATCATGCTAAAGCTTCAACTGTGGTTCGTAAAAGCAATATTAGAACATATAGACCTCCTGAGCAAGTTAAAGTTGAACCTAATATTGCTATTGTTAAAGATCTCTTGTCTGATAATATAGATGGGCATGTTATTTATTTCTGTGATGAAACTGCTAGAATTGCTAAACCCCGTGATACAGATAAACCTAGACCAGTGGTAGGTATGCCTGTTATTTCTGTTAAAATAGGAGATCATTGTTATCATGGCTTATGTGATATGGGTGCTAGTGCTAGTGTTATACCTCATGACTTATACGAAGAAATTATGCATGATATTGCACCTGTTGAGTTAGAAGATATTGATGTCACAATTAAACTTGCCAATAGAGATATTATTTCACCAATTGGAATTGTTAGAGATGTTGAAGTCTTCTGTGGGAAAACTAAATATCCTGCTGATTTTCTTGTTCTTACTTCTCCCCAAGATAGCTTTCGTCCCATTAAATTTGCAAGCAGATGCCAAACCAGTTCGTGATCCTCAACGACGTCTGAATCCTAAAATGAAAGAAGTAGTAAGAAAAGAAATACTTAAGCTTCTGGAGGCAGGTATAATCTATCCTGTTGCTGATAGTGAGTGGGTAAGTCATGTCCCTTGTGTCCCTAAGAAGGGAGGTATTACTGTTGTTCCTAATGATAAAGATGAACTGATTCCACAAAGAATTATCACAGGTTATAGGATGGTAATTGGTTTCTGCAAATTAAGTAAGGATACTAAGAAAGATCATTACCCTTACCTTTTATTGATCAAATGCTAGAAAGATTACGCAAACATACACACTATTGCTTTCTAGATGGTTATTCTGGTTTCTCTCAAATACCTGTGTCGGCTAGAGATCAATCTAAGACTACTTTTACATGCCCTTTTGGTACTTTTGCTTATAGACGTATGCCTTTTGGTTTATGTAATGCACCTGCTACCTTTCAAAGATGCATGATGGCTATATTCTCTGACTTTTGTGAAAAGATTTGTGAGGTTTTCATGGATGACTTTTCTGTCTATGTTTCCTCCTTTGATGATTGCTTGAGCAATCTTGATCAAGTTTTGCAGAGATGTGAAGAAACTAATCTTGTCTTGAATTGGGAAAAGTGCCACTTTATGGTTAATGAAGGTATTGTCTTGGGGCACAAAGTTTCTGAAAGAGGTATTGAAGTTGACAAAGCCAAGGTTGATGCTATTGAAAAGATGCCATGTCCCAAGGACATCAAAGGTATAAGAAGTTTCCTTGGTCACGCTGGATTTTATAGGAGGTTCATTAAGGAATTCTCAAAAATTTCTCGGCCTCTGACTAATTTATTGCAAAAAGATATACCATTTGTCTTTGATGATGATTGTGTAGAAGCACTTGAAATACTTAAGAAAGCATTAGTCTCTGCACCTGTTGTTCAGCCACCTGATTGGAATTTACCCTTTGAAATTATGTGTGATGCTAGTGATTATGCTGTAGGTGTTGTTCTAGGGCAAAGAGTTGATAAGAAATTAAATGTTATTCATTATGCTAGTAAGACTCTAGACAATGCTCAAAGAAATTATGCTACTACTGAAAAAGAGCTTTTAGCAGTTGTATTTGCTTGTGATAAGTTCAGATCTTATATTGTTGATTCTAAAGTAACTATTCAAACTGATCATGCTGCTATTAAATACCTTATGGAAAAGAAAGATGCTAAACCTAGACTTATTAGATGGGTTCTCTTGCTACAAGAATTTGATTTGCATATTATTGATAGAAAGGGAGCTGAGAACCCCGTTGCAGACAACTTGTCTAGGTTAGAAAATATTCTTGATGACCCACTGCCTATTAATGATAACTTTCCTGATGAAAAATTAAATGTTATAAGTACTTCTCGTAGTACTCCATGGTATGATGATTATGCTAATTATATTGTTGCTAAGTTTATACCACCTAGCTTCACATACTAGCAAAAGAAAAAGTTTTTCTATGACTTGAGACATTACTTTTTGGATGACCCACATCTTTATAAAGAAGGAGTAGATGGTGTTATTAGACGTTGTGTACCTGAGCATGAACAGGAACAGATCCTATGCAAGTGTCATTCCGAGTCTTATGGAGGACACCACGCTGGAGATAGAACTGCACATAAGGTACTGCAATCTGGTTTTTATTGGCCTACTCTCTTCAAGGATGCCCGTAAGTTTGTCTTGTCTTGTGATGAATGTCAAAGAATTGGTAATATTAGTAGACATCAAGAAATGCCTATGAATTATTCTCTTGTTATTGAACCATTTGATGTTTGGGGCTTTGATTATATGGGACCTTTTCCTGCCTTTAATGGATACACACATATTCTAGTTGCTGTTGATTACGTTACTAAGTGGGTAGAAGCTATTCCAACTAGTAGTGCTGATCATAACACTTCTATTAAAATGCTTAAAGAAGTTATTTTTTCGAGGTTTGGAGTCCCTAGATATTTAATGACTGATGGTGGTTCACACTTTATTCATGGTGCCTTCCGTAAAATGCTTGCTAAATATGATGTTAATCATAGAATTGCATCTCCTTATCACCCACAGTCTAGTGGTCAAGTAGAGTTGAGCAATAGAGAGCTCAAATTAATTTTTCAAAAGACTGTTAATAGGTCTAGAAAGAATTGGTCCAAGAAACTTGATGATGCATTATGGGCATATAGAACTGCATACAAAAATCCTATGGGTATGTCTCCGTCTAAAATGGTTTATGGAAAAGCATGCCACTTACCTCTCGAACTAGAACATAAGGCATATTGGGCTATTAAAGAGCTTAACTGTGATTTCAAACTTGCTGGTGAGAAGAGGTTATTTGATATTAGCTCACTTGATGAATGGAGAACCCATGCTTATGAAAATGCCAAGTTGTTTAAAGAAAAAGTTAAAAGATGGCATGACAAAAGGATCAAAAGCATGAGTTTAATGTAGGTGATTATGTATTGCTATACAACTCCCATTTAAGATTTTTTGCAGGAAAAATTCTCTCTAAATGGGAAGGGCCCTATGTTATCGAGGAGGTCTATCGTTCCGGTGCCATAAAAATCAACAACTTCGAGGGCACAAATCTGAAGGTGGTAAATGATACGTCCATTTTGCATCATGCTTTTATATTGATATTTATTGCATTATGGGCTGTTATTTCACTTTATGTCACAATACTTATGGCTATTCTCTCTTATTTTACAAGGTTTACATAAAGAGGGAGAATGCCAGCAGCTGGAATTCTGGGCTGGAAAAGGAGCAAATATTAGAGACCTATTCTGCGCAACTCGAAAAGTCCTGAAACTCCACGGAACGTCTTAAAATAAATAAAGAAAAATCCTCGCCGAAGACGAAGGCCAGGGGGCCCACACCCTGCTCACGAGGGTGGGGAGCGCGCCCCCCTAGGGCGCGCCCCCTACCTCGTGGCCCCCCTGGTAGCTCTCCGACGTCCATCTTCTCCTATATGAACTCTTTCGATGAGAAAAAAATAAGAAGGAACTTTTCGGGACAAGACTCCGCCGCCACGAGGCGGAACCTTGGCGGATCCAATCTAGAGCTCCGGCAGAGCTGTTCTGCCGGGGATACTTCCCTCCCGGAGGGGGAAATCATCACCATCGTCATCACCAACGCTCCTCTCATCGGGAGAGGGCAATCTCCATCAACATCTTCACCAGCACCATCTCATCTCCAAACCCTAGTTCATCTCTTGTATCCAATTCTTGTCTCAAAGTCCGGGATTGGTGCTAGTAGGTTGCTAGTAGTGTTGATTACTCCTTGTAGTTGATGCTAGTTGGTTTATTTGGTGGAAGATCATATGTTCAGATCCTATATGCATATTATTACCCCTCTGATTATGAACATGAATATGCTTTGTGAGTAATTACGTTTGTTCCTGAGGACAAGGGAGAAGTCTTGCTATTAGTAGTCATGTGAATTTGGTATTCGTTTGATATTTTGATAAGATGTATGTTGTCTAGCCTCTAGTGGTGTTATGTGAACGTCGACTACATAACACTTCACCATTATTTGGGCCTAGAGGAAGGCATTGGGAAGTAATAAGTAGATGATGGGTTGCTAGAGTGACAGAAGCTTAAACCCTAGTTTATGCGTTGCTTCGTAAGGGGCTGATTTGGATCCACATGTTTCATGCTATGGTTAGGTTTACCTTAATACTTTTGTTGTAGTTGCGGATGCTTGCAATAGAGGTTAATCATAAGTGGGATGCTTGTTCAAGTAAGAACAGCACCCAAGCACCGGTCCACCCACATATCAAATTATCAAAGTATCGAACGCGAATCATATGAACGTGATGAAAACTAGCTTGACGATATTCCCATGTGTCCTCGGGAGCGCTTTTCCTATTATAAGAGTTTGTTCCGGCTTGTCCTTTGCTACAAAAAGGATTGGGCCACCTTGCTGCACTTTATTTACTTTTGTTACTTGTTGCTCGTTACAATTTATCTTATCACAAAACTATCTGTTACCACTTATTTCAGTACTTGCAGAGAATACCTTGCTGAAAACCGCTTATCATTTCCTTCTGCTCCTCGTTGGGTTCGACACTCTTACTTATCGAAAGGACTACGATAGATCCCCTATACTTGTGGGTCATCAAGACTCTTTTCTGGCGCCGTTGCCGGGGAGTGTAGCGCCTTTGGTAGGTGGAATTTGGTAAGGAAAAATTTATATAGTGTGCTGAAATTTACTGTCACTTGTTACTATGGAAAGTAATTCTCTGAGGGGCTTGTTCGGGGTATCTTCACCCCGTCCAGTAGAGCAAAGAGTTGCTCCTCAACCTACTGAACCTATTGAAAATGAAACTCCTTTTGAATTTCCTTCGGGTATGATGGAAAAACTGCTAGCTAATCCTTTTACAGGAGATGGAACAAAGCATCCTGATGAGCACTTAATATATGTGGATGAAGTTTGTGGATTATTTAAGCTTGCAGGTATACCCGATGATGTTGCTAAGAAGAAGGTCTTCCCTTTATCTTTGAAGGGAGACGCATTGATATGGTATAGGCTATGTGATGATATGAGATCATGGGACTATAAAAGATTGAAGTTGGAATTTCATCAAAAGTATTACCCTATGCATCTTGTTCATCGTGATCGCAATTATATATATAATTTCTGGCCTCGCGAAGGAGAAAGCATCGCTCAAGCTTGGGGGAGGCTTAAATCAATGTTATATTCATGCCCCAATCATGAGCTCTCAAGAGAAATAATTATGCAAATTTTATGCTCGGCTTTCTGAAAACAATCGCACCATGCTCGATACTTCTTGTGCTGGCTCTTTTATGATGAAGACTATTGAATTCAGATGGAATTTATTGGATAGAATTAAACGCAACTCTGAAGATTGGGACCTCGACGAAGGTAAGGAGTCAGGTATGACACCTAAGTTTGATTGTGTTAAATCTTTTATGGACACCGATATTTTCCGTAAGTTTAGCACTAAATATGGACTTGACTCTGAGATAGTAGCTTCTTTCTGTGAATCTTTTGCTACTTATGTTGATCTCCCTAAGGAGAAGTGGTTTAAATATCATCCTCCCATAGAAGTAAAAGTAGCTGCACCTATTAAAGTTGAAGAAAAGACTGTCACTTATAATGATCCTATTGTTCCTACTTCTTATGTTGAGAAACCACCTTTCCCTGTTAGAATAAAGGATCATGCTAAAGCTTCAACTGTTGTTCGTAAAAGCAATATTAGAACTTATACACCTCCTGAGCAAGTTAAAGTAGAACCTAATATTGCTATTGTTAAAGATCTCTTGTCTGATAATATTGATGGGCATGTTATTCAGTTCGAAGGTGAAACTGCTAGAATTGCTAAACCTTGTGCTAAAGATAAACATAGACCTGTGGTAGGCGTGCCTGTTATTTCTGTTAAAATAGGAGATCATTGTTATCATGGCTTATGTGATATGGGTGCTAGTGCTAGTGTTATACCTCATGACTTATACGAAGAAATTAAGCATGAAATTGCACCTGTTGAGTTAGAAGATATTGATGTCACAATTAAACTTGCCAATAGAGATACTATTTCACCAATTGGAATTGTTAGAGATGTTGAAGTCTTGTGTGGGAAAACTAAATATCCTGCTGATTTTCTTGTTCTTACTTCTCCGCAAGATAGCTTTTGTCCCATTATATTTGGTAGACCCTTCTTGAATACTGTTAATGCTAGATAGACTGCAAAAGAATGTTGTTACTATTGGCTTGGATGATATGGTTCATGAGTTTAATTTCTCTAAATTTAGTAAACAACATCGTGAGGAAGAATTACCTAGTAAGGATGAAATTATTGGTCTTGCTTCTATTGCCGTACCTCCTAGTGATCCTTTAGAACACTATTTGCTAGACCATGAAAATGATATGTTCATGAATGAAAGAAGGGAAATAGATGAAGTATTCTTTAAACAGGAACCTATTCTGCAACACAATTTGCCTGTTGAAATTTTAGGGGATCCTCCTCCACCCAAGGGTGATCCCGTGTTTGAGCTTAAACCTTTGCCTGATAATCTTAAATATGCTTATCTTGATGAAAAGAAGATATATCCTGTTATTATTAGTGCTAACCTTTCAGAGCATGAAGAAGAAAGATTATTGAAAACTCTGAAGAAGCATCGTGCTGCTATTGGATATACTCTTGATGATCTTAAGGGCATTAGTCCCACTCTATGTCAACATAAAATAAATTTGGAAGCAGATGCCAAACCAGTTCGTGATCCTCAACGACGTCTGAATCCTAAAATGAAAGAAGTGGTAAGAAAAGAAATACTAAGCTTCTGGAGGCAGGTATAATCTATCCCGTTGCTGATAGTGAGTGGGTAAGTCCTGTCCATTGTGTCCCTAAGAAGGGAGGTATTACTGTTGTTCCTAATGATAAAGATGAATTGATTCCACAAAGAATTATCACAGGTTATAGGATGGTAATTGATTTCCGCAAATTAAATAAAGCTACTAAGAAAGATCATTACCCCTTACCTTTTATTGATCAAATGCTAGAAAGATTATGCAAACATACACACTATTGCTTTCTAGATGGTTATTCTGGTTTCTCTCAAATACCTGTGTCGGCTAGAGATCAATCAAAGACTACTTTTACATGCCCTTTTGGTACTTTTGCTTATAGACGTATGCCTTTTGGTTTATGTAATGCACCTGCTACCTTTCAAAGATGCATGATGGCTATATTCTCTGACTTTTGTGAAAAGATTTGTGAGGTTTTCATGGACGACTTTTCCGTCTATGGTTCCTCTTTTGATGATTGCTTGAGCAATCTTGATCGAGTTTTGCAGAGATGTGAAGAAACTAATCTTGTCTTGAATTGGGAAAAGTGCCACTTTATGGTTAATGAAGGTATTGTCTTGGGGCACAAAGTTTCTGAAAGAGGTATTGAAGTTGATAAAGCCAAGGTTGATGCTATTGAAAAGATGCCATGTCCCAAGGACATCAAAGGTATAAGAAGTTTCCTTGGTCACGCCGGATTTTATAGGAGGTTCATTAAGGACTTCTCAAAAATTTCTCGGCCTCTGACTAATTTATTGCAAAAAGATATACCATTTGTCTTTGATGATGATTGTGTAGAAGCATTTGAAATACTTAAGAAAGCATTAGTCTCTGCACCTGTTGTTCAGCCACCTGATTGGAATTTACCCTTTGAAATTATGTGTGATGCTAGTGATTATGCTGTAGGTGCTGTTCTAGGGCAAAGAGTTGATAAGAAATTAAATGTTATTCATTATGCTAGTAAGACTCTAGACAATGCTCAAAGAAATTATGCTACTACTGAAAAAGAGCTTTTAGCAGTTGTATTTGCTTGTGATAAGTTCAGATCTTATATTGTTGATTCTAAAGTAACTATTCAAACTGATCATGCTGCTATTAAATACCTTATGGAAAAGAAAGATGCTAAACCTAGACTTATTAGATGGGTTCTCTTGCTACAAGAATTTGATTTGCATATTGTTGATAGAAAGGGAGCTGAGAACCCCGTTGCAGACAACTTGTCTAGGTTAGAAAATATTCTTGATGACCCACTACCTATTAATGATAACTTTCCTGATGAACAATTAAATGTTATAAGTACTTCTCGTAGTACTCCATGGTATGCTGATTATGCTAATTATATTGTTGCTAAGTTTATACCACCTAGCTTCACATACCAGCAAAAGAAAAAGTTTTTCTATGATTTGAGACATTACTTTTGGGATGACCCACATCTTTATAAAGAAGGAGTAGATGGTGTTATTAGACGTTGTGTACCTGAGCATGAACAGGAACAGATCCTACGCAAGTGTCATTCCGAGTCTTATGGAGGACACCACGCTGGAGATAGAACTGCACATAAGGTATTGCAATCTGGTTTTTATTGGCCTACTCTCTTCAAGGATGCCCGTAAGTTTGTCTTGTCTTGTGATGAATGTCAAAGAATTGGTAATATTAGTAGACGTCAAGAAATGCCTATGAATTATTCTCTTGTTATTGAACCGTTTGATGTTTGGGGCTTTGATTATATGGGACCTTTTCCTGCCTCTAATGGATACACACATATTCTAGTTGCTGTTGATTACGTTACTAAGTGGGTAGAAGCTATTCCAACTAGTAGTGCTGATCATAACACTTCTATTAAAATGCTTAAAGAAGTTATTTTTCCGAGGTTTGGAGTCCCTAGATATTTAATGACTGATGGTGGTTCACACTTTATTCATGGTGCTTTCCGTAAAATGCTTGCTAAATATGATGTTAATCATAGAATTGCATCTCCTTATCACCCACAGTCTAGTGGTCAAGTAGAGTTGAGCAATAGAGAGCTCAAATTAATTTTGCAAAAGACTGTTAATAGGTCTAGAAAGAATTGGTCCAAGAAACTTGATGATGCATTATGGGCTTATAGAACTGCATACAAAAATCCTATGGGTATGTCTCCGTATAAAATGGTTTATGGAAAAGCATGTCACTTACCTCTCGAACTAGAACATAAGGCATATTGGGCTATTAAAGAGCTCAACTATGATTTCAAACTTGCCGGTGAGAAGAGGTTATTTGATATTAGCTCACTTGATGAATGGAGAACCCAAGCTTATGAAAATGCCAAGTTGTTTAAAGAAAAAGTTAAAAGATGGCATGACAAAAGGATACAAAAGCATGAGTTTAATGTAGGTGATTATGTATTGCTATACAACTCTCGTTTAAGATTTTTTGCAGGAAAACTTCTCTCTAAATGGGAAGGCCCCTATGTTATCGAGGAGGTCTATCGTTCCGGTGCCATAAAAATCAACAACTCCGAGGGCACAAATCCGAAGGTGGTAAACGGCCAAAGAATTAAACATTATATCTCAAGTAATCCCATAAATGTTGAAACCAATATTATTGAAACCGTAACCCCGGAGGAATACATAAGGGACACTTTCCGGAACGTTTCAGACTCCGAAAAGGAATAGGTATGTGGTACGGTAAGTAAACCGACTCCAAAACAATTTTTAAGGCAATATTTCTCCGTTTTGGAATATTTAGAAAAATAGAAAAATAAGTAGCAGTCCGGGAAGGACACGAGGGCCCCACGAGGGTGGTGGGCGCGCCCTACCCCCTGGGCACGCCCCCCTACCTCGTGAGCACCCTGTGTGCCTTTCGGACTCTGTTTTCTTGCACGATACGTATTTTGGTCGGTAAAAATTCATTATATATTCTCCCGAAGGTTTTGACTCCCGTATCACGCAAATATCCTCTGTTTTCGTTTCGAGCTGTCCCATTGCAGATTAAATCAACATGTCTTCCCAGGATTCGGAAGGAGAAAGCTATGTGGATGATTACTTAGCAAATCCCAAGGTCTATGGAGATGTGGAACACGATGGATGGACCACGGAGGAAGAAGAGGACTATGAACCCAAGGGGAAGGAGGAGACGAGCTCAGATGAAGATGAAGCACCATTACCTCAACCCGGGGACATGCACGTGGAGTTCAAAAAGTCAAGTCTCCCTGATAGGGTAAAGAAACCCAAGTTCGAGTTTATCCCTTTTTGTCTCTTGCAGGAAAATAAGCAGGACCTATGCAAAAAGATATTAACCCTGGAGTGGGAGATTGATGATCTGAGGGATCAAAATGCCGTCCTCAAGCGCAAATTAAGGGAGAAGCCTAAGCCATCAACTAAGCCAACATCACCACCATCTTCTTCACCGACAAAGGAGACATAATCACATGGGTATGGGCACTCCCCTTGGCAACTGCCAAGCTTGGGGGAGGTGCCCCGGTATCGTATCACCATCACAACTCCTATTTTTATCGTTTTTCTTAGTTCGATCCTATTAGTAGTATCTTGATCTAGTAGAATAAAGTTTATGGCATGATCTAGTTTTGAGTTTTGCTTTATGATCTCTCTTTGTAATCGAGTCCGTGAGCTATATATAATAAAGATTAGTGTTGAGTCAAGGGCTTGATTATTTTGCCATGATCTGGGATGAATAAAAGAAAAGGAGAAAAGAATAAAAAGAAACAAAGAGTTCATATTGATCTTATTGAGAGTAATGACTTCACATAGAAAGAGTATGATGATTAAAAGTTGTTGGGAGTTGGCAGACATAGCTTTGGTCATTGTTGCAATTAATAGGAAGTAATAAGGAAAGAGAGGTTTTCACATATAGATATATTATCATTGACATCTTTTATGATTGGGAGCACTCATTAAAATATGACATGCTAAAGAGTTGATGTTGGACAAGGAAGACAACGTAATGAGTTATGTCTTTCTTATATCTGAGATAAAGTATGTTGTCATGGATCCTCTAACTTGTTGAGCTTGCCTTTCCCCCTCATGCTAGCCAAATTCTCAGCACCAAGTAGAAATACTACTTGTGCTTCCAAATACCCTTAAACCAGTTTTGCCATGAGAGTCCACCATATCTACCTATGGATTGAGTAAGATCCTTCAAGTAAGTTGTCATCGGTGCAAAGCAATAAAAATTGCTCTAAATATGTATGATTGATTGGTGTGGGAGAAATAAGCTTTATACGATCTTGTGATGTGGAAGTAATAAAAGCGACGGACTGCATAATAAAGGTTCATATCACAAGGGGCAATATAAAGTGACGTTCTTTCGCATTGAGATTTTATGCATCCAACCATAAAAGCGCATGGCAACCTCTGCTTCCCTCTGCGAAGGGCCTATCCTTTATTATTATCTTCTACCTTATGCAAGAGTCATGGTGATCTTCACCTTTTCTTTTTCATTTTATCCTTTGGCAAGCTCAGCATGTTGGAAAGAACATGATATATATATATATATATATATATATATCTAATTGGATGTAGGGGAGCATGAACCATTATTGTTGACATTACCCTTGAGGTAAAAGGTTGTGGCGCAAAACTATAAGCCCCTATCTTTCTCTGTGTCCGATTAAAACTCCGTAACCACAAGTATTGCGTGAGTGTTAGCAATTATGGAGGACTAAATGATAGTTGAGTATGTGGACTTGCTTTTTAGCTCTGACATAGACTCTTTCCGATGTTATGATAAATTGCAATTGCTTTAATGACTGAGATTATAGTTTGTCGGAGCCCAATAAGGTTTATGATTTATACTCTTGCATTGTGAATAGATCATCACTTGAACATAAGTAATCATATGACAAAATCTATATATGTTGCTGTTATGAGAATAATCATGATGCCTTCATGTCCGTATTTTATTTTTATCGACGCCTCTACCTCTAAACATGAGGACATATTTATTGTTATCGGCTTTTCGCTTGAGGACAAGCGAGGTCTAAGCTTGGGGGAGTTGATACGTCCATTTTGCATCATGCTTTTATATCGATATTTATTGCATTATGGACTGTTATTTCACTTTATGTCACAATACTTATGGCTATTCTCTCTTATTTTACAAGGTTTACATAAGGAGGGAGAATGCCGGCAGCTGGAATTCTGGGCTGGAAAAGGAGCAAATATTAGAGACCTATTCTGCGCAACTCCAAAAGTCCTGAAACTCCACGGAACATCTTAAAATAAATAAAGAAAAATCCTCGCCAAAGATGAAGGCCAGGGGGCCCACACCCTGCTCACGAGGGTGGGGGCGCCCCCCCCTAGGGCGCGCCCCCTACCTCGTGGGCCCCTGGTGGCTCTCCGACGTCCATCTTCTCCTATATGAAGTCTTTCGATGAGAAAAAAATCAGAAGGAACTTTTCGGGACGAGACTCCGCCGCCACGAGGCGGAACCTTGGCGGATCCAATCTAGAGCTCCGGCAGAGCTGTTCTGCCGGGGATACTTCCCTCCGGAGGGGGAAATCATCACCATCGTCATCACCAACGCTCCTCTCATCGGGAGAGGGCAATCTCCATCAACATCTTCACCAGCACCATCTCATCTCCAAACCCTAGTTCATCTCTTGTATCCAATTCTTGTCTCAAAGTCCGGGATTGGTGCTAGTAGGTTGCTAGTAGTGTTGATTACTCCTTGTAGTTGATGCTAGTTGGTTTATTTGGTGGAAGATCATATGTTCAGATCCTATATGCATATTATTACCCCTCTGATTATGAACATGAATATGCTTTGTGAGTAATTACGTTTGTTCCTGAGGACAAGGGAGAAGTCTTGCTATTAGTAGTCATGTGAATTTGGTATTCGTTTGATATTTTGATAAGATGTATGTTGTCTAGCCTCTAGTGGTGTTATGTGAACGTCGACTACATAACACTTCACCATTATTTGGGCCTAGAGGAAGGCATTGGGAAGTAATAAGTAGATGATGGGTTGCTAGAGTGACAGAAGCTTAAACCCTAGTTTATGCGTTGCTTCGTAAGGGGCTGATTTGGATCCATATGTTTCATGCTATGGTTAGGTTTACCTTAATACTTTTGTTGTAGTTGCGGATGCTTGCAATAGAGGTTAATCATAAGTGGGATGCTTGTTCAAGTAAGAACATCACCCAAGCACCGGTCCACCCACATATCAAATTATCAAAGTATCGAACGCGAATCATATGAACGTGATGAAAACTAGCTTGACGATATTCCCATGTGTCCTCGGGAGCGCTTTTCCTATTATAAGAGTTTGTTCTGGCTTGTCCTTTGCTACAAAAAGGATTGGGCCACCTTGCTGCACTTTATTTACTTTTGTTACTTGTTGCTCGTTACAATTTATCTTATCACAAAACTATCTGTTACCACTTATTTCAGTACTTGCAGAGAATACCTTGCTGAAAACCGCTTATCATTTCCTTCTGCTCCTCGTTGGGTTCGACACTCTTACTTATCGAAAGGACTACGATAGATCCCCTATACTTGTGGGTCATCAGTAAACGGTCAACGAATTAAACATTATATCTCAGGCAATCCCATAAATGTTGAAACCAATATTATTGAAACCGTAACCCCAGAGGAATACATAAGGCGACACTTTCCGAAACGTTTCAGACTCAAAAGGAATGGTATGTGGTACGGTAAGTAAACCGACTCCAAAACAATTTTTAAGGCAATATTTCTCCGTTTTGGAATATTTAGAAAATAGAAAAATGAGTAGCAGTCCGGGAAGGACATGAGGGCCCACGAGGGTGGTGGGCGCGCCCTACCCCCCTGGCGCGCCCCCTACCTCGTGAGCACCTCGTGTGCCTTCCGACTCCGTTTTCTTGCACGATACGTATTTTGGTCGGTAAAAATTCATTATATATCCTCCCAAAGGTTTTGACTCCCGTTTCACGCCAAATTTCCTCTGTTTTTATTATTCGAGCTATTGCTGGCTTCGCAGATTAGAACAAGATGTCTTCTCAAGAGTCCAATCGGTGGAGAGCCGGGTTATCTAAATCCGGCACCGGGAACCAAGGTGCAAACAGCGACACTGACAACTTGGGCCACCAACGGAGGAAGAGATGGATGCTGACTTGATGAGGGTAGAGGCCATGGAGGATGAAAAAGTCACCTCTCACCCCCGAGCTGGGTTCACGATGGGGAAACTACAGAGCTCAGCTATTCCAAACTCGGTTATCCCTTCTAATGTTAGATTTTCTTTCTTATGAAATATGAAGAGGAGTGTCACTTGTTCCCGCAGCTATGCAACACCCTTGGGTGCAAGGAGCTTTGGCTGTCACAGGAAAGCTCCGTAAGGAAATAATGGACCTCAAACAGCAAGTCAATAAGCTCGAGGAGGAGAACCGCGTCCTGAGGGGAATCATCGCCAAGAATATTACACCGACAACAAAGAAGGAGACATAATCACATGGGTATGGGCACTCCCCTTGGCAACTGCCAAGCTTGGGGGAGGTGCCCCGGTATTGTATCACCATCACAACTCCTATCTTTATCGTTTTTCTTAGTTCGATCCTCTTAGTAGTATCTTGATCTAGTAGAATAAAGTTTATGGCATGATCTAGTTTTGAGTTTTGCTTTTTGATCTCTATTTGTAATTGAGTCCGTGAGCTATATATAATAAAGATTAGTGTTGAGTCAAGGGCTTTATTATTTTGCCATGACCTTGGGTGAATAAAAGAAAAGAGAAAGAATAAAAAGAAACAAAAGATTCATATTGATCTTATTGAGAGTAATGACTTCACATAGAAAAAGTATGATGATTAAAAGTTGTTGGGAGTTGGCAGACATAGCTTTGGTCATTGTAGCAATTAATAGGAAGTAATAAGGAAAGAGAGGTTTTCACATATAGATATATTATCATTGACATCTTTTATGATTGGGAGCACTCATTAAAATATGACATGCTAAAGAGTTGATGTTGGACAAGGAAGACAACGTAATGAGTTATGTCTTTCTTATATCTGAGATAAAGTATGTTGTCATGGATCCTCTAACTTGTTGAGCTTGCCTTTCCCCCTCATGCTAGCCAAATTCTCAGCACCAAGTAGAAATACTACTTGTGCTTCCAAAATCCCTAAACCAGTTTTGCCATGAGAGTCCACGATATCTACCTATGGATTGAGTAAGATCCTTCAAGTAAGTTGTCATCGGTGCAAAGCAATAAAAATTGCTCTAAATATGTATGATTGATTGGTGTGGGAGAAATAAGCTTTATACAATCTTGTGATGTGGAAGTAATAAAAGCGACGGGCTGCATAATAAAGGTTCATATCACAAGGGGCAATAAAAAGTGATGTTCTTTCGCATTGAGATTTTATGCATCCAACCATAAAAGCGCATGACAACCTCTGCTTCCCTCTGCGAAGGGCCTATCCTTTATCATTATCTTCTACCTTATGCAAGAGTCATGGTGATCTTCACCTTTTATTTTTTTTCATTTTATCCTTTGGCAAGCTCAGCATGTTGGAAAGAACATGATATATATATATATCTAATTGGATGTAGGGGAGCGTGAACCATTATTGTTGACATTACCATTGAGGTAAAAGGTTGTGGGGCAAAACTATAAGCCCCTATCTTCTCTGTGTCCGATTAAAACTCCGTAACCACAAGTATTGCGTGAGTGTTAGCAATTATGGAGGACTAAATGATAGTTGAGTATGTGGACTTGCTTTTTAGCTCTGACATAGACTCTTTCTGATGTTATGATAAATTGCAATTGCTTCAATGACTGAGATTATGGTTTGTCAGAGCCCAATAAGGTTTATGATTTATACTTTTGCATTGTGAATAGATCATCACTTGAACATAAGTAATCATATGACAAAATCTATATATGTTGCTGTTATCAGAATAATCATGATGCCTTCATGTCCATATTTTATTTTTATCAACGCCTCTACCTCTAAACATGAGGACATATTTATTGTTATCGGCTTTTCGCTTGATCACAAGCGAGGTCTAAGCTTGGGGGAGTTGATACGTCCATTTTGCATCATGCTTTTATATCGATATTTATTGCATTATGGGCTGTTATTTCACTTTATGTCACAATACTTATGGCTATTCTCTCTTATTTTACAAGGTTTACATAAAGAGGGAGAATGCCAGCAGCTGGAATTCTGGGCTGGAAAAGGAGCAAATATTAGAGACCTATTTTGCGCAACTCCAAAAGTCCTAAAACTCCACGGAACGTCTTAAAATAAATAAAGAAAAATCATCGCCAAATATGAAGGCCAGGGGGCCCACACCCTGCTCACGAGGGTGGGGGGCGCCCCCCCTAGGGCGCGCCCCCTACCTCGTGGGCCCCCTGGTGGCTCTCCGACGTCCATCTTCTCATATATGAACTCTTTCGATGAGAAAAAATAAGAAGGAACTTTTTAGGACAAGACTCCGCCGCCACGAGGCGGAACCTTGGCGGATCCAATCTAGAGCTCCGGCAGAGCTGTCCTGCCGGGGATACTTCCCTTCGGGAGGGGGAAATCATCACCATCGTCATCACCAACGATCCTCTCATCAGGAGAGGGCAATCTCCATCAACATCTTCACCAGCACCATCTCATCTCCAAACCCTAGTTCATCTCTTGTATCCAATTCTCGTCTCAAAGTCCGGGATTGGTGCTAGTAGGTTGCTAGTAGTGTTGATTACTCCTTGTAGTTGATGCTAGTTGGTTTATTTGGTGGAAGATTATATGTTCAGATCCTATATGCATATTATTGCCCCTCTGATTATGAACATGAATATTCTTTGTGAGTAATTACATTTGTTCCTGAGGACAAGGGAGAAGTCTTGCTATTAGTAGTCATGTGAATTATGTATTCGTTTGATATTTTGATAAGATGTATGTTGTCTAGCGTAAGTGCATCTAGTGCCACCCCTAGTTGGTTTTGGAGTATTGACGACAAACCTAGTTGAGGGACTAATGTGTTTGTGAGAATTGCAGGATAACACAGGTAGAAGTCCCTCATTGATTCGGTTTTCCTACCAGAGATGACCCCTAAAAATGTATGAAGACATTGAAGTCAGAGGTGGTATGTGAAGACATTCACATTGAAGACTATGACAAGAGAAGACATCACGTGAAGACTATGGAGCGTGAAGACTTAGCAGTTTCGTCGTTCTGTGTTTTTCTTTGTTGAGTCATAGGAACCACTGTACTATTAAGTGGGGTCCAAGAGAACCAGCCAGAATGACTGAAGTGATGCTTAACCAAAATCCTATGTCTTCGAGTGAAGACTATGAGAGCAAATCTTGTCTAGAGTTGGATAAGTCAGCTTTGCTTGTAGCCCAAGTAAAGTTGTCGTGTGTGTTTGAAATCTGGCCGTTGGAACACGTGTCAGTTCCTTAGTGACCCAGGGTCATTTCAGACAAATCAGGTCGGGTTGCCTAGTGGCTATAAATAGCCCACCCCCTACAACCATAAACGGTTGGCTGCTCAGAGTTAGAGTACGGCTTTTGTCGTTTGAGAGCAACCCACCTCGAAGCCTTTGAGAGAGAATTCCTTATTAGGATAAATCCCTAAACACCCAGAGCCAAAGAGTGTTAGGCATCACTTAAGTCTTCCTGTCTGTGTGATCTGAAGACTTATTACACTTGAGGACCGTGAATCCTCCAGCCGGTTAGGCGTTGCGTTCTGAGCATCCAAGAGTCATTGTGGATCGCCGGTGAACGAAGTCTGTGAAGGTTTGGAAGTCTACCTTGAAGACTTACCAGAGTGATTGGGCGAGGACCGGGTGTCCTTAGCTCAAGGGGAATAAGGTGAAGACGAGGTCTTCTGAGTTGAATCTCAGCCTCCCCAACCAGACGTACAGTCGTCACAGCAACTGGAACTGGTCCAACAAATCATTGTCTTCAACGAGTCACTGGTTTCATCCTTCCCTTCCCTTTGCTTACTGTTGGTCCTTGTGAAGTCATTGTATGATTGCATTATCTTTTGTCTTCACTGAGTGACTACTTGTTCTGATTGGCTTCACAATATCTTCCTACCTGATCTTACTGCCTAGCTGCTATTAGTCATTATGCTTTCACTTCATTGAATACTTGACTATGGTTTGCCTAGTGTAGTCTACCTTCCGCTGCATGGTAATAGGTTTATTTCTATCGTTTGTCTTCGAAACTTCCATGTTTTGAAGACTTTCATAAAAATCGCCTATTCACCCCCCCCCTCTAGTCGATCACTAGCACTTTCATCTAGCCTCTAGTGGTGTTATGTGAACGTCGACTACATAACACTTCACCATTATTTGGGCCTATAGGAAGGCTTTGGGAAGTAATAAGTAGATGATGGGTTGCTAGAGTGACAGAAGCTTAAACCCTAGTTTATGCGTTGCTTCGTAAGGGGCTAATTTGGATCCACATGTTTCATGCTATGGTTAGGTTTACCTTAATACTTTTGTTGTAGTTGCAGATGCTTGCAATAGAGGTTAATCATAAGTGGGATGCTTGTTCAAGTAAGAACAGCACCCAAGCACCGGTCCACCCACATATCAAATTATCAAAGTATCGAACGTGAATCATATGAACGTGATGAAAACTAGCTTGATGATATTCCCATGTGTCCTCGGGAGTGCTTTTCCTATTATAAGAGTTTGTTCCGGCTTGTCCTTTGCTACAAAAAGGATTGGGCCACCTTGCTGCACATTATTTACTTTTGTTACTTGTTTCTCGTTACAATTTACCTTATCACAAATCTATGTGTTACCACTTATTTCAGTACTTGCAGAGAATACCTTGCTGAAAACCGCTTATCATTTCCTTCTGCTCCTCGTTGGGTTCGACACTCTTACTTATCGAAAGGACTACGATAGATCCCCTATACTTGTGGGTCATCAGTTCTCAGCTCCGTACACGCCGCAGCAGAATGCCATCGTGGAACGCAAGAATAGAACACTCATTGAGATGGCCCGGATGATGCTCAATGAATACAAGACTCCAAGAAAGTTCTGGCCTGAAGCCATTGATACTGCATGCCATATCATCAACCGTGTTTATCTTCACAAACTTCTGAACAAAACATCCTATGAGCTCCTCACTGGTAAGAATCCAAATGTCAGTTACTTCAGAGTATTTGGTGCCAGGTGCTGAATCAAGGATCCACATCACACTTCAAAATTTGCACCGAAAGCACATGAAGGTTTTATGCTTGGATACGGAAAGGATTCACACTCCTATAGGGTCTTCAACCTATTTCACTATAAAGTGGTTGAAACTGTGGATGTGCGGTTCGATGAGACTAACGACTCGCAAAGAGAGAACCTGCCAAATGTGCTAGATGAAGTTACATCCACTGAATCCATCAAGCTTATGGGAACTGGAGAAATCATACCATCTGAAGCACAGCCCGAAGAGGAACTTATCATCTCTGCACCTGATCAACCCGAAGACAATGCTCAACCTGAAGACAATCCTTCAAACGATGACAGTGATCAACAAGAGCAAAATCTTCGTCCTGTTCATCTTCGTGTTGCAAATGAAGTACAGATTGAGAAAATAATTGATAGCATCAATGCACCTGGTCCACTCACTCGTTAAAGGGCAACACAACTAGAAAATTTTGTGGGCACTTCGCATTCGTCTCAATATCTAAACCCAAGAAAGTTGATGAAGCCTTCATGGAACCTGAATGGATTCAAGCTATGCAAGAAGAGCTTCAACAATTTGAGTTGAATAATGTATGGGAACTGGTCAAGCGTCCCGATCCTCGTAAGCACAATATCATAGGCACTAAATGGATATATCGCAACAAGCAAGATGAGCATGGTCAAGTTGTCAGAAACAAAGCTCGTCTCGTTGCTCAAGGATACACTCAAGTGGAAGGAATTGACTTCGATGAAACATTTGCTCCTGTGGCTAGGCTTGAAGCTATACGCATACTGTTGGCCTATGCAAATCATCATAATATTCTTCTGTATCAAATGGATGTGAAGAGCGCTTTTCTCAATGGCAAGATTAAAGAAGAAGTGTATGTTGCACAACCACCTGGCTTTGAAGATCCAAAACATCTTGATATGGTGTATAAGCTCAACAAGGCACTGTATGGCCTCAAACAAGCCCCTCGTGCTTGGTATGACACACTCAAGGACTTCATGAAGAGCAAAGGTTTCAAACATGGTTCCCTGGATCCCACGCTCTTCACGAAGACATATGATGGTGAACTGTTTGTGTGCCAAATATATGTGGATGACATTATCTTCGGCTGCACTAATCAGAAATACAGTGATGAGTTTGGATACATGATGCAAGAGCAATATCAGATGTCCATGATGGGTGAATTGAAGTTCTTCCTTGGTCTTCAAATACGACAGCAACGCAACGGCATCTTCATATCTCAAGAGAAATACCTCAAAGATTGCCTGAAGAAGTTTGGAATGCAAGACTACAAAGGTTACACGACGACAATGCCAGCTAAACACCATCTGGGTCCCGACGACAATGGTAAAGAGTTCGATCAAAAGGTATACCACTCCATGATTGGTTCTTTGCTTTATTTATGTGCATCTAGGCCAGATATCATGCTTAGTGTTTGCATGTGTGCCCGATTCCAAGCGGCACCAAAGGAATCGCATCACTTAGCTGTGAAGCGAATTCTTCGATATTTGGCTCACACCCCAACACTAGGATTATGGTATCCAAAGGGCTCAGAGTTTGATCTAGTTGGATTCTCGGATGCTGATTATGCTGGTGACAAGGTGGATCACAAGTCTACATCAAGCACATGTCACTTGCTGGGACGATCACTTGTATGTTGGTCTTCAAAGAAGCAGAACTGTGTATCTCTCTCCGCTTCTGAATCTGAATACATTGCTGTTGGATCTTGCTGCGCTCAGCTTCTATGGATGAAGCAAACACTCAAAGACTATGGCATTCATCTGAAGCAAGTGCCACTCTACTGCGACAACGAAAGCGCCATCAAGATTGCTAACAACCCAGTTCAGCACTCGAAGACAAAGCACATTGAAATTCTTCATCACTTTCTCAGAGATCATGTCATGAAGGAAGATATTGATATCATACACGTCAACACTGAAGAGCAACTGGCAGATATCTTCACAAAGCCCTTGGATGAGAAAAGGTTTTGCAAGTTACGGTGTGAGCTAAATATCTTGGAATCCTCAAATGTCCTGTGATCAGGCACACATCCTAACACTTATGCATGTTGATGACTTAGATGTGCAACACACGAAGTAAAGTATATCTTCAATTACATTTCGAGTGTGAATACATTAACGTGGAATTTGACTTTGGAGCGCCACGATAATTGTGCGTCGTGTCTGGGTCTAATACTTCCTATACGGTGGATAACGCCACCACCAAATTCTTCCCTTAGAAGTGTTTTTCTCATGGCGTTACATTTGCAAAGTCTTCGCATTTTGTTTTTCTTCAATGTTAACATGGCCTCATGTTTATCTTCAATATACTGATTTGATTTCTGTCCTCTACAACATTCACTTATAGCTATGTCTTCTCGTTGAATCTTTTGAACTAAGTGAATGTGATCGGACCCTAACCTCTCTATGCTCCCGTCTCAAGTCTATCTATCCAAATCATATGCATTCTATTGAAACTGTCGAATGTCTTCGCTGTGTCCTTGTCAGCTGGAGATACAGAGACAAACATTAAATCTGTTTTAAATGCTCAATCCTTTTTGCCAGAAACCCGAAGAAGTGGGAATGACCACCCGACAATCCAGGCATGCGTGGGAACGTGGAACACCCTCCAATGTGTTGCATGATCGCCACGTGTCCTTCAGATGTGAACCACCAGGGGCACCTGCGTAATAACGTTGTGCCGTCCCTGTCTCTATAAATACACGCCTCACCCCAGTCATTATCTCTTCTTCCACTCTCGCACAAACCCTAGTGCCACCGCTAGCCCTCGACGACGCCGGCGACGAAGCGCTTCGCTGCCGCGACCTCACCGACGCCGTCCTCACGCCGGCCGCGGACATCGTCTTCTCCACCGTCGCCGTAGGTGTCCTCCGTTGCCAAGTTAGGGCACGAAAGATCGAACTGCTCGGCCTCCTCTCCCACTCCGTCTAGCAGTTCCTCGTGTGGTAAATAAAACCTCTTTTTACAGTCTTTTTGATCTGATAGATTCATCCTTTTCAAACACAAATGGTTTCTGTTCCCACAAGTTGGATATATCTCATTCCGCATCTCATAGCATGCCTAGTATGTTCACTTATGCTTCACAAAGTAGTTAGATTCCTCACTTGTACTTATTCATGGATTCGTACAAATTTGGAACCAACTCTCTACATATGAGTGAATGTCTTCACACTATGAGGTCAATCTCTTCTAAACTGATTTATCTTCAAAATCTTCTGAGAATGCATATGACCTCTTCCCCTTCCCTCGCACCTTTAATGCTGTCACAGGTACATGTCCGTGGGAGAATCCCTTGGTTCTCATAGTCTGCATTCATTTGCAGAGTTCTTACAGCATCATATAAATTCTCCTGAAGCCAGTTCTTGTCTGACCAGTAGACGGAAGACTTTGACAGTGTTGAAGCCTTTCAGTCTAAACTTCATGGCAACAGAAAAATCAGTCAGGAAGGACGGCAGACAGCGCCGTGGAAACACTGCTAAGGACCTGCCACCAGATCTCTATGAGCTATACAAGTCAGATCCAGAAGAGACCTATGGAGGACGCAAGAACCAAATCCAATGGATTCGAAGACATTGGGCAGAGGAATGGTTCAAGTACAGATTCGTCACCAATGAATATGCTGAGAAGAATGCCATAAAGGGCCCCTGGGGAGATATAATATACAAAGGTCTTCAGCCCAAGATGAAGTCCAAAGCTATTGCTCAAGGCTTCTACCCCTGCATGATTCGTGGACCTCAGCCTGCAAATGTTGACCCATCCTCTCTGTTACGGTGTTGTGAAGATAATCTCTTCAAGCGCAACTTTCAGTTTGCAAAGAACTTAGCCAAGGAAAACAAGAAGTCCTTGGGATTAGACTTCAACCCATGCCCCTCTGCACCACGTGCCGATGGCACACGAGAAGCTGAACCCAATCTTGTTGGGCCCTTGTACAACCTAGAAGGTCTCATCACTCACATAAAGGTTCAAGGGGCAGACGTGGATCAACCTACAGACAACGTTGATTCTGACGAAGCGCCTGCACCACCGAAGCTTGTGAAGCAAATGAAACCCAAGGCTTCAAAGCCCTCTTCAGTACCAAAAGCTTCAAAGCCCCCATCTGCACCAAAGGTCTCATGGGAAAAGCCTCTGGCCACTGCACCTCCTGAAGCCAGTGTGCAGTCTGAAGATCTCTCACGCATCTCCAAGTCTGCCAACCTAAAAAAGCCCATGCACCCCACTAGTCAAGCACTGACCCCTGCTGTTGTTTTGAGAAACAAGAATGACGCCATTGATCTGTCCAGCGACGACGATCTTGGCGATGATGCTCTTGAGCATTTGATAAAGAGCAAGCAAGAGGCAGAAATCTTCAATGATCTCCCTCTCTTTGATGTGGAAATCTTAAACAAGTTTACTGATGAGTGGTTTGACAGCCCAGATGTCAGCTTTGATGATCTTCAGCTTCCAATTGGCCTCAGTGTCTCCTTCCATGGAGCCATTGCTCCTGAGCTGGCTCTAGCTCATAGAATTGTTGAGCTGAAGCATAAGATCGATTATGAAAAGGCTCAGTTCAAGAAGCACATGGCCAAACGCAATGTTGAAGACATTCAGAACTTCAAGGTCATGATGCATGAGCTCAAGGAGGCATTGCACAAGAAACAAGAAGAAGCAAAAGGTTCTCGTGAGCGCATGAAGACTCTGGCTGCCAAATGTGCTCTAGACTACAATGAAGCTGAAAACCGCAAGGCCTTGGGGCGACCAGGTATCGACCCCAGAATGGCTGCCAAGAAGAAGAAGAAGCCAGATGTGGCTGAACCAGAAGCATCAAGGCAGGAAGAACCTCGCATTGTCTTCCCAGCCAGTATGACAGGCTCAAAGCCTAAGGTCCCCACAGTGGCTTCAGAATTCAAGAAAACTAGAGCAGCTGAAGCCGAAGCCAGAAAGCGCAAGACCAAAGCCACCTCTGATGATGCTGCCCCAACCAAGAAAAGGAAAAAAGAAGAGAGACCGCGCTGCTCCCATAGAGCCCCTTGTTTCGAGCCAATCTTAGTGGCTCGTCCTGCATCTGAACATCGCGAACGCCAGTTGATCATTCATGAGCCTACTTCCATAGAGGCTCCTGAAGCTGAAGAGAATCCAGTTGTTGACCCCACCGCAGCTGAAGACATTGGTCATCAAGACAATGTTGAAGATGATGAAGTCCTTCCTCAGATCGAGCACAATTTTGTATCATCGCCTATGCTCACGCACAGCGAACTCATCAGCATTGGTCGTCCTCTGACGCCAACTGCTCAGGATGCATCGTGGGCTGATCACCCACAACAACAAGACACCCCAAGTTCTCCCCAACCACAAGTCACCTCACCAGTGCAAGAGGAAGATGACTTTGAGGCCCAGGCGCCCAACCAACTCCATCTCCACAGGCGTCGCCAGTGTTATGTAGGCTTCGCAAAGGACCAAGGCCCCAAGTCACTCTTCCGAGCGTTCCAGAAGGAGAAGTGCACCACCGATTTGTTGCACGTCAAGTGTTTCCAGAAGTCACTACAACTGTGAATGACTCTGAGTCTGAAGCCAAAAGGGCTGAAGATATTCCGGCTGCATCAGCCAATGAAGAAGAAGAACCACGTGATGAAGAAAGAGTTGCTACACCACCAACCAACCCTGAAGCTGTTCTCGAGGAGAACGTGTCCGACACTCCAGCTCCTGAAGTGGAGGTTACCAATACTGAGGCGGCCACCAACATCAACACTAAAGCCAATGATGTTGTCATGGCTGAAGCTAATGTGGCGCCTGAAGCTAATCTGGTGCCAGAAGTGAATGCACCTGAAGCCAATGCAGGACCCGAAGCAAATCTGCTGCCTGAAGCCAATGCCTCTGCTCCTGTACCTCCTCCTAGGCCACACACCATCGAACAAGCATATGATCGTGGACAGCCTGTTACCGTCCGTTGGACAATCCCGATTCCTCCGCCTGCTCCCGGACCTCAATTTGCCTATCATGTGGAGCACAGGCCTCAAGTCCAGAAGCCCAAGCCAAGACTTCCCAGATTCCCAGGCACGGCAACCTCTTCTGGGGTCTTCAATGTGAATGGCTTCGTGGCACATAACACCTTCTTCAACAGCACCAAGAACCCATACTCCAAACCTCGTATTTCATCGGATCGGTTCTGGAGCTATCAGCCGCAGCTACTATTCTTGCATCTTATACAATCAAGGGCGCTTATTTCCACATATGCATCTTGACACTGAAGCCATAGCTGGCCTGCCCTGTCTAGAAGAAGCGTTGGATTGCTTCAGAGACGCTAGACTCCTGCAATTTGTCACAGACAAGGAACACTGGAATGAAGAGCTTCTATTACAGTTTTATGCAACTCTTCACATTCGAGGCTACAACAGGGATCCCAAGACATGGGTCCTTGAGTAGATGACAGGCAATGTCCATCATGAAGCCAAAGCTCTTGATATCATTGAGCTCACTGCCCTGCCCACTCCTGGTGAATACTATGAACCAGGTTGTCAACAACACCAGAATGCTTTGGAGAGCATTTTTCAGAAGCCAGAACCCAACATGAGCCAAATGCTGAGCATGATGAAGCCTTTGCCTCACGACGCTGAATATCCATGTTAATTCTTTGTTGAAGACCTAGAGTATCTGCCTCGCACCATCTACCATATCATCAGAAAAACTCTATGGCCTGTCAAAGGACATTCATCTGCAGCGAAGCTTGAAGGAGCAATGAAGACTTTGGTTTTCTATATCTTCAATGGTATCAGCTTCAATGCTCAAGACTTCTTCATCAGGCAGTTGGCTGCATCTGGCTCCAACATTTTTGGTTTGAAGCTCTATGCTCCATGGGTAATGCATCTTATCAAGCTTCACTCTGCCTTCAACTATCAGCTGTCTGCGCGCAATCATCTTGTATTCTTGCCAGAGGTTGATCTGTCTGTTGAAGCTATTTACCCAGAGTCTGCTAAGGATCCGATTTATCTTCACAATGCTGATCGTCAAAGCTTCACCCAGCCCATTGAAGGGGTTCAGGCAGTCTCTCGTGTTTATCCCTTGGCTGGTAACACACGTGCCCCTCGCACTCAAACTGACGTCACTGGAAGAACCAGTGCCCAAAGGCCTCAGAAGTGATCTCGTGTTCTCAATGACCTAGAGCTTCTCGTCGCGCTACATCAGAAACAAGATAAGCATCATAACTGGCTTAAGCGTCAGATGCAAAGCCTATTGGTGTATGTCAATCGCATTCGCAATCTTGCCACCAAGAATGCCTTTGTTACACATGAAACCTGTCAGAGGTCTTGGAAGAGTTTGACATTGCTCAGTGCTGAAGCTGATCTGCAAGATGATGGCTTCACAGAAAGATTCAAGTTTGACTCAACTCCTCCAAGGAATGCTCACTTGCGTCGGACTCCCTCACTTGAAGACTCTGACTATTCGTCCTCAGCTGCCACGGTGAATGCCAGAGTCATCGATGACCAAGATGATGCCACTTCACCTCCTCCATCTTCAGCGCGTATCCACACTGCACCGAGTTCTTCTACACCACCGAACCTCAACGACGACCCTGCTGCTTTGCCTGCACCTCATGGGAACGAGTAGGCGCTCTATGTCTTCAAACCTTTTTGGTCCTTACTGACAAAAGGGGGAGAAGCATATGAGTTGATAGTCTTCAAGCGGGTCCATATGGGTGGTTGCTTTACTGGTTGCTATACATTTGCCAAGTGCTTACAACTCTCGCTTTTGATACATTTGGTTCGTTTTTTGAGTTGTAACACTTAAACTTGATGGTCGCCTGCTACCTTTTTCGACACTATGTGATGCGATGATAAATTCCGCATGTGCGACGATAAATTCCGCACGAAGTCATTTTACAAACGTCCATTTTTCATTATGCATGTCATTATCTTCATTATATCATTTCATGCATGATGAACTGTCTTCATAAGTAGAAGAGGAGCTCCGCAAGTACAACCTGCCATGTGCATTTGCATTCAAAAGCAAAATACTTATATGCACATCTTCAGGGGGAGCCTTCCTGCTACTTACGAAGACAATACTTAAATCCTTTACAATTTCACATACCTTTATCCCCGTTGAAAAATTCAACCAGTTTGTCATCAATCACCAAAAAGGGGGAGATTGTCAGTACATCTAGTGCCACCCCTAGTTGGTTTTGGAGTATTGACGACAAACCTGGTTGAGGGACTAATGTGTTTGTGAGAATTGCAGGATAACACAGGTAGTAGTCCCTCACTGATTCAGTTTACCTATCGGAGATGACCCCTAAAAATGTATGAAGACATTGACAAAGGTGGTATGTGAAGGTATTCACATTGAAGACTATGACAAGAGAAGACATTGTGTGAAGACTATGGAGCGCGAAGACTTAGTTGTTTCGTTTTCTTCTTTGTTGAGTCATAGGAACCACCGTACTGTTAAGTGGGGTCCAAGTGAACCAGTCAGAATGACTGAAGTGATGCTTAACCAAAATCCTATGTCTTCGAGCGAAGACAATGAGAGCAAATCTTATCCAGAGCTGGATAAGTCAGCTTTGCTTGTAGCCCAAGTAAAGTTGCCATGTGTGTTTGAAATCTGACCGTTGGAACACGTGTCAGTTCCTTAGTGACCCAGGGTCATTTCGGACAAATCAGGTCGGGTTGCCTAGTGGCTATAAATAGCCCACCCCCTACACCATAAATTGGTTGGTTGCTCGGAGTTAGTGTACGGCTTTTGTCGTTTGAGAGCAACCCACCTCGAAGCCTTTGAGAGAGAATTCCTTGCGAGGACAAAGCCCTAAACACCCAGAGCCAAAGAGTGTTAGGCATCACTGAAGTCTTCCTGTTTGTGTGATCTGAAGACTTATTACACTTGAGGACTATGAATCTTCCAGCCGGTTAGGCGTCGTGTTCTGAGCATCCAAGAGTCATTGTGGATCGCCGGTGAACGAAGTCTGTGAAGGTTTGGAAGTCTACCTTGAAGACTTACCAGAGTGATTGGGCGAGGACTGGGTGTCCTTAGCTCAAGGGGAATAAGGTGAAGACGCGGTCTTCTGAGTTAAATCTCAGCCTCCCTAACCAGACGTACAGTTGTCACATCAACTGGAACTGGTCCAACAAATCATTGTCTTCTACAAGTCACTGGTTCTATCTTCTCCCTCCCCTTACTTACCGTTGTCTGCGTGAAGTCATTGACTGCTTGCATTACCTGTTTGACTTCACTATGTGAACACTGTCACTGTTTGGCTTCATACTATCTTTCGTCCTGATCTTTACTACCTAGTTGCTATTAGTCTTTGTGTTTTCACTTCATTGAATACTTGACTATGGCCTGCCTAGTGTATTCTACCTTCCGCTGCATATTATAGGTTCATTTCTATCGTTTGTCTTCGAAACTTCTATGTTTTGAAGACTTTCATAAAAATCGCCTATTCACCCCTCCTCTAGTCGATAACTAGCACTTTCACGACGTCCAGTGGACATCATTGATGCCTCCCCTTCCAAGTTGCCCGAAAGTTGGATCAAGTACGATCCCGATCCAATATATGGCTAACGCTAGGGAAGGAAACTCCAATGACTGATCGATTCTGGTCGATCGACCAACGAAAGTTTTCATTCGCTCGAGAGCTCGCGATCAAGTGAGCCAACCCACAGAGGCCCCCTTTAGACCCCCCCCCCCCCTCAGCTTCCAGGCCTCCAGACCCAATTATAATTTTCTTTATAAAACATGTATTTTTTTCAGAAAAATGTACACTTTCTTATAAACAAGAATAGATATTTTGTTTTATACAAATGCAATGATCTGAAGATTTTTTTTTTTTGAAAATTGCCATGCCACGCCACAAGGTGTGTGTTCTTTTTTTCGGTTTAGTTAATACGGTTTTTATACTTCGGTTTATATGGTTTTGTATAAAAATACGGTTCGGTTTCGGTAATAACCATTTGATTTTTGTTCGGTTTCGGTAATAACCAAAGTTGACGCGAATTTTTTAACAAACACATCATTTTTTGTCACATATTTGAATTTTCACTTCAGGGATAATCAAAGATTGAAGTATGTTTCATTGTTGTACATTTTTACCTACAATACCATGTAATAAACTTAGTTATCCAATGTCGATTAAGTGTTTCTGCCATCTTAGTTATGCTTACAAGTTTTATATCTCCTGGTCGGGTAACTTTCTACAGGCACATGGTGACTTGTCCCTGTTATAAAAGAAGATTAATTGGCATGTTCCCTTCATTTGCCTACTCCAAATTAGAAGCGTCTGAATTAGAACTGGGAGCACATGTTGCCTTCGTACAATGGTATATGCATATTCAGGATATTAATATCTCCTAGCATAAATCAACAAACTTAGCTGCCCTGGTTAGCTACCAAACTTCAGCAATGGGCTTTCTGGAGTTCGACTCCATGTACGTGCAAATTATTTTTTCGTAGGCTGTAGTTCACTTCATTTCGGTTTAACCGAACGGTTGTTGGTTTCTAATCAAAAAAAAAACCGAATGTCATATGGTTATTAGATCTGGAAACCGAAAACCAGAAAAACCAAAAATTCGGTTTGGTTTGGTTTTTCGGTTTGGTTTCGGATTATCGGTTCGGTTTTGCACACCCTGAGCACACATGAGGGATCGCTACATACTTCTTAAAATGGCCCATATAACGACGAAACGCAACATGGTTTTGGGAACATTACAAATGCTTCCTTCGGCCATTTTTTCTTTCGCTTTACTTGAGTTTTTCTCTTGTTTGTGTTTCGTTGGTTTTTCATTTTTTTTTAGTTTTTCTTTCTATTTTTAGTTTTTAGTTTTGTTTTTCGTTTTTATCATTTCTTTATCTTTTTATTCCATGAACTGTTTCCAAATTAATGAACTTTTTGGAAATTCCATTGTTTTTCGAATTGGTGAACATTATTCAAATTCACATTTGTTTCAAATCTGTGAACCTTTTTCAAACTCATGAACTTTCTTTCAAATTAGTGAACATTTTTTGAATTCATGAACTTATTTCAAATTTGTAATTTGTTTTTCTAATTTGTGAACTTTCTTTCAAGTCCATGATTTTTTTAATTCAGAAATTTCTTAAATTTCGTGAGCAATTTTTAACTCGCGAACCTTTTAAATTTAAAAACCAGAAATCAGGTTTTCACTAAAAAAACACAGCATAAAAAGAGAAAACCTAGGAAAAAGAAGAGTGAGTGCAAAAAAGAATGGGAGCAGCTAGGGACGCGAGCGAGGGAGCGTGGCATACAAGGTCGTGGCGGCCCATGAGGTGACCTACGGGTGCTACAAACCTTAGTTGGGGCTGAATGTGCTAACTAGTTTTGTTATGTCTCCAAAATGAAGGGAGTCCTTATATGACGCTAACTGTGCCCAATAGCACACGCAACAGACGGGTCCGTGACTGGGCTGGCCCACTCGCAGGCACCGATGCGAGTTATGTTTGTAGCGCTAGAGTAAAAATGCCAAAAAAAGTGGCACGCTTAAGAGGTACTCCCTCCGTCTGAAAATACTTATCATCAAAATGAACAAAAGGGATATATCTAGACGTATTTTAGTTCTAGATACATCCCATTTTATCCATTTTGATGACAAGTATTTTCGGACGGAGGGAGTATCAGACTCGTGACCTCCCACTTCCAAACGCTGGTGACTGATGAGAAACGTGAACATTTAAGAACTCACTGCAGCGTTAGATTTGAATTTTTTTGGAAAATTATGAACAATTTTGAAAGCAAAAAAGTATTTTTTTTAAACACATGATATTTTTTTGTAATTTCAAAATTATAATAAAATGTGAAGAATTTTTTGCAATTCTGGTCATTTTTAGAAACACAAACAATTGTTGGAAACATGGAAAACAATTGAAACCGTGAAGAGTTTTTAAAATTCACACAATTTTTGAAAGTTTCAAACATTTTCAAAAAAATATGAACACTTTTCAAAAAACATACCAAATTTTGTAAACAGGAACAAATTTTGAGATTCCTGAACATTTAGGAAAACATGAGTATTTTTTGAATTTGTGAACAAATTTTGAAAACAGGAAATGTTTTAACATTCAGAACATTTTAAAAAATGTATGAACAATTTTTAAAACAGAAACAATTTTTTGAAATTCCAATCATTTTTGGAAAATATGAATATTATTCAAAAAATTAAAATCATCCTCTGAAATTTGTAATTTGTTTTAAAAGAAACAGGAGAGACATGGAAAAACTCAAAAAAAAAACCTGTAGAGAAATGACCGAATAGAAAACCGGTTCAGGACATCTGGAAGGTTCCCAAAAGCAGTCAAAACCTTCTAGAAAATTCTAAAACCGAAACCTTGTGTACGCTGCTACCGCTTCGCTAGCTTGCTGCCCTATGCTATTCAGCAGCAATCTGCTGCAGTCAGCATCGTATAGAATTTTTCCAAAATGAATGCCTAGTTGGCTTTGGCTACATATCCAAAAGTGTAGCTAAGCATATTTTTTTTAAAAGAAACTAAGTGGTATTTGTATACAATATGTTTTTTAACACAATACAAACACATACGCTCATACATATACACATACACTTAGAACACACGCAAGCACACCTTACATCCACCTTTGAGAAATTGAACGGACACATCATCTAAAGATTGACGAAGTAGCCATAGACGCCTTCATAGTCGATTAGAACGTCTTCTTTCACTGAATGCACATCGCCAAAAGATACGAAACAAATTTTGAAAAATATGAGCACCAATGTAAAGTAGTGGGGCCGGATACCACCTTCCTTCTAAATGAACTGGTTCGCTATCTGTATACAATATGCATGCACCGAATTTGCACACCTCGCGCATGCGTCTCATCTCTCGGACGTAAAGCGGTGGCTCTTGTTGCGTGGCAGAGACCGTCCAAGCCGGAGTAATTAATCAGCTGGTGGCCGAAGTTGCCTAATTCGAAATGATTGCATATGTTAATCGATCAATTAAAC
The DNA here is from genome assembly GCF_018294505.1 of Triticum aestivum. NCBI lineage: Eukaryota > Viridiplantae > Streptophyta > Magnoliopsida > Poales > Poaceae > Triticum > Triticum aestivum. Next base: position 104,354,931 of record NC_057800.1, on the reverse strand, counting down.
TACACGCGCATGGCATGCATGCAGCCATGCAGGTGGTCGCTGCTGGGTGCATGGGCCGTCGGCGTCGACGACGTACGCACCGGTCGGCCGTTGCGACCGGCTTGTCCATGAGCAGTTCCGTTTCAGGCCAGGACTCAGAAGCACTGTACGTACCGTGTCGGGATGAAAAGGAGAACTGTGCAGAGCTAGACTGCACACACATAGCCATATAGATGTAGCCTCGCACAGTCACACTGAACATATGCGTGATGGCCTCAACTTGCATGCGTCAAGGCCAGGCCGGGGACAGTACTGGTGTCGATCAGTGCGTAGGGGCGGTCACACACTGATGGAACCACCCGAACTAACCATCTATCGACAGCCTATTTTAAATATGTTCTTAGTAGTTTATTGATCGATCGCAGCCCCATCCACTACTAAGAATAGCCTCTGAGATGTACGTATGGTCATCATGCATGTCGACGCAATGTTGTTCATATAGTATCGTTTAGGTATAGAAAAGGTCCATGCATGTTTCATTGTTAAAGCTATAGCTACGCAAGTGGTACGTACGTAAGCACCGGAAATACCGGGAGCTGAGAGTGCATACGTACGGTGACTCCACAACACCGGACGTGTATAACTAATTTGCCATCCATGTAACTCATGCATGCATCGTGTGTGTGTAAGGCAAAAGTTTTTTTTGGCGAATATATAAGGAAAAGGTTATATCAGGGTAATTGCTCGCATATACAAATGGACAATGTAACTGCAAGCATGCAATGATTCGTGTTGGATCAGAATGATATAGTAGTATACACGAGGATGGCAGCAGTCTAAGCTAGCAATAGTCTATAGCTAATGGTGCATGCACTTGTTTCATGCATGGCACATCGATCGATCTATCGTTCAACGTAACCCTGCAGGCTGCACAACAGATCGGCCCGTGCATGCACTTGGCATTAGGTTAGCTGCACACTTAGATAAGACTTCGCTGTAACAACCATATAATTGGTGTGGTGTGTGTCAGTCGATCAGATATAACTAACTAGCTAGCCGAACGGCTAGATAGCTACAAATATAGCCGGGCACACGTAGCAACGTGTGCTGTTTTAGCTAGGGCAGGTTCGTCGATTTGTCATATTGATTTATGTCTATTTCATCATTAGCTCGTTACCCTTTCTTGACCATGACCGACTGGTCTTTTCAATCATAACTTCACATCACAAGTAAACTAATTAGTCGTCCCGATCTGACCTCTTAATTAACACTTTTCACTGTGGTGTAGGTCCAGTTGGTTTTGTCTTCAAAGATGATAGACATGCATGCATGCATATTTATGTGCAATTGCAAACAGCTTACGTATATAGCTAGGCAAGGATGTCAACGTCGAAGAACCCACGCATGACTTCGTTACAGAAGTACCGGGTCCTGCTTCATGATTATGTCTAATAAAAGGCGAAACTATTATTATGAGAACGCCATCAACATTTGACTACGTACCGTTTCTGCATCCATCTTCCCTAGCAGTTTAGCCAGCGTAGCCCGACTTTGGTTGCCTATGTGTAAGATCACAAGTTGCGTACAATCCAGCACCGAAAGCGAGAGTTGAATAATTAAGGATGACGTCGAAAAAAACATGCAACTGATAGTACAACAATTTTTTTTTAAAAATTGCAAAATTGCACAGAGCTACCATGCCTGAAAATATAAGGGCACTGAGCACCTACACTCAGAGTCTCGGACTGTGCAAATCCGGCCCCTTCAACTTCCGTGGTGCGTTCCCGGGCAGCGCCACACGGATAACCACACCCTCATATTCAAACCCTCAAATTCATCCAAATCCATACACATCCATCATATAACACAAATTCATCGCCAATTCAACAATTCAACAATTCAACCAAGCAAAATAAAACACAAGTCAACCCATACCAAAAGAAAAAAAACGACAATTCATAAATAGGCGATACAAGAATGAATCATTCATACGCGCGTTGATATCCTTCTTCTTTGCCTCAAATCACTTCTTGCGTTGCCTTCCGGATCCAAGAGGGAAGCATCGGCCAACATGTTCCTCGAATCATTCATGTTCCGAGCTAGCTGCAATCTCTCTTTCTCGAGATCAATTGATCCAAAAGTATTTGCCTTCTCCAGCTCACATTTGACATACACATCATGCTTCTCTACATCAATCCTCTCCTTCCGAAGCTGCAACTTGTTCACTCTCTCTTGCTCGCAATCTATCCTCTCTTTTTGCGCACAACAAGAGCTTGTATCTGTCGTCCTTCTTCTCCTCGGTGAAAAAAATGCCCATCCATGTGACGGACATTTTGCCCCTAAAATGATCAAGATCACTAATGATGTATGCAACACAAAAAATCAATGGCATATGCATCCCTAAATTGATTCAATGGCATATGTATCCCTAAATTGATTCTATGGCATATGGAACAAAAGGATGAATCGATACAAAGAGGGGCAACAAATGTATCGTGTCCTGCATTGTAGAAAAAGCGAGTATCGATATTTGATGGTGATGGTGAGGACGGCTAACTTCCATTTCATCGAACATGACCTGGGCAGCGGCGAGTCGCACACCATCTCCGACGCCTCTTGTTACATCCAGCCGAACAGAGTCGGTCATGACTGGGGCGGATGGTACCTTCCTTCCTTCTCGGCGAAGGGGTGGTCCTGAAAATTTGCAGGCAATGAGAACATTTATCAAAGTTTGCACAAAAAAGGCAGATTTTTTTGGTTTTTTCTCCAAAATTTACTGTTCATCTTGAGCTCAAATGAGCTCCGGAGCAGAAGTGGATTTTCGGGGCTTTTAATGGCTTCTCTCGATCCATCGGTCGAGCAACCCGGCTGATAGGTAGCTACTACCTCCGTGCTGATTTATTAATCCCTTTTTATTCATGGTCACATTTCGACCATATCTTTACCTAATAATAAAGTAAATTGGGTTTCTTTCGTTCGTCATGGCATCTAATAAAATTTCATATATAATATGTTGAAATCGAAGTTACGGTTTAAAAGATACAGATAATTTAGAAAATCATTTGGTTTGACTCAAATATATTCCAAAATAATATTTAAAAATACTTAACAGGTAAAAATAATCTCATATTCATATTCTACATATTTTTCTAATCAAATTTTATATATAACATGTTCAAATCGGAGTTACGGTTTAAAAGATATGGATGATTTTAAAAAGCATTTATTTGACTTAAATATGATCCGCGGATGAATTATCTAAGACATCAGGGGGGTTTTCGAAAAATATAAAATAACGGTTCGGGTGTGACTTAAATCCGGACGGCGGGTTGATTTCAAGAAAAGATAGGGACTTTGGTGTAAAATATGAAAATAACGATTCGTTTTAACTTAAAACAGGACTGTGGGTTGAATTCTCTGAAATAGAGGGACTTTTCTGAAAAATGCCATGACGAACGAAAGAAACCCAATTTGCTTTATATATATAGAACAGGTAAAAATAACTGCAGTCCTGTTTTAAGTTAAAACGAATCGTTATTTTTGTATTTTACACAAAAGTCCCTTTCTTTTTTTGAAATCAACCCACCGTCTGGATTTAAGTTACACCCGAACCGTTATTTTACATTTTTTGAAAAAACCCTGATGTTTCAGGTAATTCATCCGTGGATCATATTTAAGTCAAACAAATGCTTTTTAAAATTATCCATATCTTTTAAACTGTAACTCTGATTTGAACATGTTATATATGAAATTTGATTAGAAAAATATGTAGAATATGAATATGAGATTAATTTTAACTGTTAAGTATTTTTAAATATTATTTTGGAATATATTTGAGTCAAACCAAATGATTTTCTAAATTATCTGTATCTTTTAAACTGTAACTTCGATTTTAACATATTATATATGAAATTTTATTAGAAAAATGTGTGGAATCTAAATATGATGTTAATTTTACCTGTTAAATATTTTTTTAAATATTATTATGGAAGCAAACTTATAATTTATAGTGCAAGATTCGTTTTTTTCATACCGGCGACGATCCGGATTGTAAATAAACACCCCAATAACCATATACGGAAAAGAAAATATCGATAACTACACATGCATACCTCTGGAAAATGTCGCAGGGGAAAACAACAGATTTCTCATCGCGAGAGTGAGAGAAAGCGAGCGAGAGAGAGGGAGAGAGAGAGGGAGAGGGAGGAGAGAGGGAGAGAGAGACGCCTTAGGATTAACCATATTCAACACACGTTTTTTTGTTGTTTTGTGTGAACACCGAACCCATCACCGGCGAGGGTGAGAAGGGGATAAGCGGCAACACAAATATGATGCCTCGCAAAAATAAAGAAGATGGACCTATTGTGGTCTTGAGTGATGATTGTTAAGTTAAGAACGGGTGTTATGTTTTCTCTCCCGTTGCATAGCAAAATATATATTGTAGGAAACTATATTCAAATACGAATCCAGCAATATAATTTTTGATGACATGCATTAATATTTTCTTAGCTAAATTTATAACCTAAATTTATAACCAAAATTTAACATAAAATATGAAAGGGACCAATAAAACGAGGACGGAGGTAGTAGATTAGATGACAAGCGAGGGCGACCTCGCCTGATCCCTCATATACTCCGTAGTCATCACGTGAGGCCAACGGCGCTGAGCCGCGGCGCCATCCGTGGCCCCGCGTGTCCGGGCTGCATTAGGACACGCGATTAAGGGGAAGCTATATACGTCTAAGCCAGCCAGGGCGCCACAGGCAGGCAGGCTCCACGAGTCCGCCATTATTAATTAGCGTGAGCGACGGATGATGGCAGGTGCAGAGAACGGGCGGGCAGGCCTCTAATGGCCTGATTAGTGATTAGCTAGCTGCCTCTGTCGCCATTAGCCACGCAGGAGCTAAGCTAAACCGTGCGTGTCGATCGATCCATTGGTGCAATGAGTGGGTGGTGGATGGATCGACGGGAGGTTGGTCCGGGCCGTAGGTGGATGCATGCACTGCATCACGGCCCGACCGTCGACTGGAGCAACGCCTGCCCTGCCTGGCCGGCCGGCCGGCCGTTTCCATCAGTGCCCGCGAGCGCGAGGGCGATCGCGCGTTGCGCCAAACCGAAAGAAACAGTGCTGCTCTCTGCGCGCGTGGGTCCGGACACGGACAGGATGGGCTAGCTGTGTTGAGCTGAGCCCGAGGGTTGCTTGGAACTAGGAAAAAACTTGTACGATGTGTTGAAAACAGAGAAGTAGGGCAAGGCTAGATGTAAAGAGCAACTCCAACACAGTGAACCAAATCGTATCTGTTTTTACCTCTGTTTTATTCGTTTGGGTCGACCAAGCGAACGGTATTGTCCGCCTTTTTTTTTGGTCAACCTGTGCGCCCAGCGCGAGCTTACTCATTTCCAGCGGACATAGCCTCTTCTTTTGAAAAAGAAAACAACAAGAGCTGCCAAGGCTTCTGCGGTTGCCAACCGAGACGAGCGGTGCCTGCCTGCCTCCACTTGCGGGGACAAGCGCCGGCAGGGAGGAGCTCCTGCGCAAGACGGGCGCCGGGCGGGACTAGCTCCTACAGGGACGGGCGCCTCCGGCCGCCGGAGCGGGAGACGGCCGCTTGTGCGGAATGGCCGCTGGCGGGAACTAGCTCCTGTGTGGACAGGCGCCTTTAGCCGCCTGTCACCGCGTGGATCCAGCCGAGCGCCGCCGCATTGCCGGTGGAAGCGCCGACACGCCGCTAGCACGGCTGGCTCAGTGCGGGAGGGTGGGTGGTGGACTAGGTGTCGGTGCTAAAACCGGTAGATCTCGGGGTAGGGCTTCCAAACTTGATGAACGGAACTAGATGGTAATAGGGAGAGTAGGGACACGATGTTTTACCTAGGTTCAAGCCAAGGTAAACCCCTACGTGTTGCTTCTTATATATTAATTGTGATGGGGTACAGAATACAGATTGATCTACCTCGAGATCGTATGAGTATCCCTTAATGGACTAATGATGAGTCAAATTTATGTGATATTTTTACTAAGTATTTTCTGTCCATGGAGTAGGCTTTGCGGCATTTTCGCGCACTTAGTTTTGTTTATAATCCTCAGGTAACGTCTTTTGGATCAGTTATCATTTAATGGAGAAAATCCTTAGAAATGGTGATGGAATCACACATTTAAGGTGATGGTCACCTCAGAAATCCTCAGAAATGGTTCGAGTGAGAGGGATTAAGTGGTTGCCTAATAAGTCCGTCTCGTGAAAGAGACGGAGTCGGGCTATGAGGCACCTCATTTCGTCGCCCGCGGGCGACTGACTCATCAGACAAGCCGGTGAAAAACTCACCAAAATCACTTTGGAGCTTGCGCTAGGGTGTGTCGACTTGCTGCAAATTCTTCAAAAGAAATTTTGGATCTAAGGGAGCGTCATGATGTGAAAATGGTACCATTCTGACGGCTCATCTCATTTTCTTCGGGATTGAAGTTTTTGAGCTGAATGAGATTGAAATTACTTCAATGTGGCCAACTCGACTGTGCTCGGTATTGTCCCGGGAAGGCGTCAGCAAGTTGAATAAAAAGATGACCAAGCGATTCAAGCTCTACCTTCAACTCATTTTCGATAGCCGGCTCATCGGCATCGACTGGCTCATTTTCTTGTTGAACTAGGGTAGGGTAGACTTTCGAGGTTTCTTCTTTTTCCAAAACTTGTTGTCTGCCTGCATATATGATAAGCCAGAAATTAAGATTGAGATGAACAAGTCAAAAACAGAATGAGTAAGAAAGTGCAAGAGTACTTATTGGAGGCACATGATTGTTTATGCAAAAGGGATCCAGGCCAGTCTTATTACATTTTTCCTGGGGCTTTCCCAGCAATTTCTTCGTGGCCTTGTTGATTTCACCTTCATATAAGTCAATTTGACTGAAGTGTTGTGCATCCGTCGGCTCACCAGTATAGTTGCACATTAAATCGCCCCTCACGCTAAGGGGTTGGATGCGCCGGCTTATCCATCACCGGGTCAAATCGATCCCGGTGAGCCCGTTAGCTGTCAAGGCTCTCAGTTTTGAGTAGAAAGGTGCAACTTGTTGTCACTCCTCACCGGACGACCAACCCGGAAAAGCAATAGTGGTGTTGAGATGGTCCGGTCTGTAACCCGGCAAGGGGCTTTTGACCTGAGGAACCGTGTTTTGCGATAGAATCAAGTCCTATTCTAGCCCTTGGGTGACTCTCCAGCTTGGCTTCAGGAAAGGTACCGTTCTTACGCCTTTAAACGGAAACTCCACCAAGTTCTATACTAGGACCGTGTTTGAACTCGGTCTGATGGTTGATGTAAAAGAACTCCCTGAAGAGAGCGACGATTGGCTCTGTTTGAAGATATACTTCACAGAACACTTGAATTGGCGGAGGTTGATGATTGAGTTGGGGCCAAGATCCTGGGGCCGGAGTTCAAAGAAATTGAGCATGTCCCGAAAGAATTTTGACCCGGGCGGTGAGAAACCCCTCCGAAGATGGTCTACGAAGACCACAACTTCTCCTTGCTCAGGCTGGGGGGAACTCTCTTTATCAGGCGCCCGCCAACTAATTGTTTCCTGAGCCGGCGACAGGCCTTGTCCCACGAGGTCATTCAACATGAGAGTGGAGACATGCGATCTAACCCAGTTGCAGGCCTTATCAGTCTTAACCATGATGAGATGCCTAAGATTAAAACTGTGAAGTAAAGGTAATAATGATGAGTCAGCACATTATATTCATGGGCGGCAAGTCGCTGGGTTATCCAATTTACAAGCTGGTAAGGTAATGAGGCTGCTATGATGGCGGATAAGCCAGCGCATATGTCTGTGGGTGGTGAGTCGCCAGGCTATTCAAATTATGAGCCGGCAAAATAATAAAGCAGCTATGACTCAAGTTTATGCAAGCTACAAAAAGTAAAGATAAGCCGGCAACTCATAAGTCGGCACTAGCTATTCAGAAGGCTTTCTGGTTCTCTGCTAAGTGTTGAGTGGGCTATAAACAAGATTCCAATGGAGCAGTTACAATTATGGATCTAAAAAATATCCTAAAAGGTAAAGCTTAAAAGGCCTAAAAGCAAAGTGGATGTGCAAGTTAGTCTGTCAAATGGGGTTTGAAAGCAGTACAAAGATTCAATATGCAAAGATAGTATTACAGCAGCAACTAGGGCATTTCCTCGGTCATTCAAATGAATCTAGATCTACTAGCAAAGGGTGGTGATGAACACCAATGAGCTACGTATGGAAGGGAATATAGGAGTGCTACAGATCTAAGGAGAAGGATTTGGAAATACCTGAGTGCGGCAGAAGTGGCTGAAGCGTTCTTAGAGAGCTCCAGTGACGACTTGGACGACGTTGAGGCCGCGGTCAAGATGGCCATAGAACTCAAGGAGGCATGGTGCTGCTCCCGTCGCAAGAAGGCACAAAGGCAAGGAAGAAGACAATGCAAGGAGGTGGAAGCTATTAAAGTGAAACCCGAAGCCCTTGTGTGTATTTATAAGATGGAAAGAAGGTGGAAAGGCAAGTGTGAAAAAGAGGAGGCGCAGTAACTTTTGGCCAAAAAGGACGCCTTGATTCTCGCGCTTGACCGATATGCTTAAAAGATTCGTTGTGACGTCACATCCCAAGCTCCATAATTTCAGGATAATGATGTCACGGCATAAGGAAGCAAGAAATGTTAATGTGTAGAAGTGCCATGATACGTCTCTGATGTCGCTTGAAGCTATGTCGGTATTTCCCAAAGAGGAAGGGATGATGCAGCAGAACGGCGATAGGGATTTTTCCTCAGATATGAAACCAAGGTTATCGAACCAGTAGGAGAACCAAGTAACACAACGTAACCAGCCCTTGCACATAGATAACAAATCCTCGCAACCCGACGTGTTAAAGGGGTTGTCAATCCCTTTCGAGGTACGATGCCTCAAGTGGCAAACGGATGTGAGATAAATTTAGTAAATTAATAGATCAAACGCTAAAGAAAATAAATAAGGAAAAAATGCAGCAACATATTTTTTGGGTTTTTGGTTTAGTATATCTGAAAATAAAAGCAAAGGAACATAGATAGCAAAGGAAAATATATGAGAAAGAAGACGCGGGGCCGTAGGTTTCACTAGTGGCTTCTCTCGAGAAAAATAGCAAACGGTGGGTAAACAAATTACTGTTGGGCAATTGATAGAACTTCAAATAATTATGACGATATCCAGGCAATGATCATTATATAGGCATCACGTCCAAAATTAGTAGACCGACTCCTGCCTGCATCTACTACTATTACTCCACACATCGACCGCTATCCAGCATGCATCTAGTGTATTGAGTTCATGGAGAAACAGAATAATGCAATAAAAATGATGACATGATGTAGACAAGATCTATCTATGTAGAGATAGACCCCATCGTTTTATCCTTAGTAGCAACAATACATATGTGTCGTTTCTCTTTCTGTCACTGGGATCAAGCACCGTAAGATCGAACCCACTACAAAGCACCTCTTCTCATTGCAAGATAAATAGATCAAGTTAGCCAAGCAAAACCCAAATATCGGAGAAGAAATACGAGACTATAAGCAATCATGCATATAAGAGATCAAAGAAACTCAAATAACTTTCATGGATATAAAAAGATATAACAGATCATAAACTCGAAGTTCATCAGATCCCAACAAACGCACCGCAAAAAGAGTTACATCATATGGATCTCCAAGAGACCATTGTATTGAGAATCAAGAGAGAGAGAGATTAAGCCATCTAGCTACTAACTACAAACCCGAAGGTCTACAAAGAACTACTCACACATCATCGGAGAGGCATCGATGGAGGTGGTGAACCCCATCCGAGATGGTGTCTAGATTGGATCTGGTAGTTCAGGACTCTGCGGCGGCTGGATGAATATTTCGTCGCTCCCTCTAGGGTTTCTGGAATATTGGGGTATTTATAGAGCAAAGAGGCGGTCTGGGGGGCACCCGAGGGGGGCACAACCCACCAGGGCGCGCCAGGAGGGCACCCCCAGGCGCATCCATGGCCCATTGTGTTCCTTCTGGCCCATAAAAATTCTCTGTAAAGTTTCGGGGCATTTGGACTCCGTCTGATATTGATTTTCTATGACGTAAAAACATGGAAAAAATAGCAATTGGCACTTGGCACTGCGTCAATAGGTTAGTACCAAAAAATGATATAAGATGACTATAAAAGGATTGTAAAACATCCAAGATTGATAATATAACAACATGGAACAATCAAATATTATAGATACGTTGGAGACGTATCAGCATCCCCAAGCTTAACTCCTACTCGTCCTCGAGTAGGTAAGTGTTAAAAACAATTTTTTTGATGTGAAATGCTGCCTATCATGTCAAATCATATTCTTTTCTTTATAGCATGGACATTTGTACTTTTAGTTGTTCAAAGCAATAGTCTAGTTTTGACATGATAATTAGATACTCAAGCATATCAACAAGCAACCATGTCTTTCAAAATATCAACGCTAAAATAAGTTATCCCTAGCCCATCATGCTCAAACATTGATTCATTCATGAAACACACTCGAATATTAGCCACACCCAATACTTAAGTACGATCATATTGCCTCCTAGTTGGTGCTTTTATAAGAGAAGATGGAGAGTCAAAATAAAAATTGTATAAAGTAAAAGAAAGGCCCTTCGGAGAGCGAAGTAGGGATTTGTAGAGGTGCCAGAGCTCAAAGCGAAAAAGTTAGAGATAAAAACATTTTGGGAGGTGTATCCATCCCACCAACGAAAACGCCTTAGAGTTCCCAACAATTTCCATGCTAGATATATCATAGGCGGTTTCCAAACAGAAAATAAAGTTTATTCCTTTTTTCACCATACTTTCACTTTTCATGGCTAACCGTATCCACGGGTGCCCTCCATACCAACACTTTCTAAGAAATTTATTATTTGACGACATAAAGTAAATTCAAGTTTTTGCATTTCGGGACTGGGCATCCCTAATACCTTTGCCTTACTCTCGTGCAATGACAAGTGAATAAACCCTCATCTTGAGAATAACACATCTAGTATGGAAAATATTAGCCACCCCTCACCGCTCCGCAAGCAAAACGAACACACAAAAGAGAAGTTTATTTTGAAAATTAGATATGGCACATGCAATTTTGCTTAGAACGTGTGAGAACCCGGAATTATCTTCCAGATCCTCCTATGTTTAATTGTCAACCCCAGGATCATTGTCGACAACACAGTGAAATGGTATCATTGCAGAATATGTAAAAGCATTAAATGTAGTATAATTGTCACAAGACATACCTAGTGAGATGACTCATGCCATTTACAATCAGAAAATAGCGGAAAGTAAAATGCGTAGTGACTCCATCTCAGCCAGAGGTAGTCGATGTAGTCCACGTGACCTCACTCCTACAGATCGCCATAGTAGTTGTAGTCATCACCTTCGTCTTCATGGAACTCGGTTGTCAACAAAATTATTGCCATGGGTACATTACGTACTCAACATGCCTCCCACGGGGAAGGACCTAATAGCTACATGTGGCTTCGAAGGAAGGCTGTATGGCTCATTTGCGTAAAACTAATTTTGTTTGACAAATAGAGTAGTTGGATAAAAGCAGTTTTAGATGAAAACATGTTTTATCAGAATAACTTTCATCAAGTGGGGATCCACGATCAACTCACGTCTTTCATAGGTTTCAAGAATAGGGGCAAAGAGGGAATAAGCAAGACAGGTCCTGTACGTCGAGAAAGATTTATGTTGTCCTTGACCGTGAACACGGCTATTCGAATAGTTTTACACTCTACAGAGGTTGTACACTTTACCCACACGACACAATCCCGACTTGTTGCCACTAGCCGTCGCTAGCATAGTACACCATTTGGTATACCGGCAGGGAGATTGTGACGAGGTCTTTCATTAGACCAAACTTATTGTGCCAAGCCCACTAGGTTTCAACACGGAAGTAACCGTAGTTCACAGTTCGGCCCCCCCTTTTGTGCCGAGGATACTCTTTGCAAGGCACTATCCCATCTGCGGTACGGCAATGATGATGATAAGAGTGAACTAACTAATTAACCAAAACAGTGCCCATATAGCATGTGGTTGTATTGTTATCATAATCTTCAAATCCAAGACTTATTAGGCCTCACGCGGCACGGACGACTGATTGCCCCCTTCAACCTGTGAAGGGCAGCCAATCACTCCTTCAATCCTTGATTCAGCTGTCGCCCGTGCCAGTATTCAGATGGTAAGTTTCACCCAGAGTAGAGGAGATCAACAAGGGCCAACCAGCCTAGCTCAGCGATAAGTTTCAACTGTCAATGACCGAGAGGTCATTTAACGAAGGACCTATAGGGTAATAAGCATGGCTAAGCATTACTACTCTACCGGAATACTATAATTCTACTCAGGTGTCAAGTGATTAGGCGACAAGCGGATCAAGGTAATGTGTCAATTGACACGCTAGCTACAAGATTAAAAAGCATGCATATAATAACCATAAAACACAATGCAATTTTGTAAAACATAGGATAAGTATGATCAAGGAAGGAGCATGCCTTCGTTGTTGAGTCCTTCTTCGGTAACCTGATTATGTCCATGTCCAACACCGTTGTCACTCCCTACTCGTTGTAATGATAGCAAAATACAACCAATAAATAATAAAACAAAAGTAATCCAAATAACATCCAAAACAAATTAAGGGTGGATGGATAGCAAGATATTGATCAGATGGATATTCCAAAAGGAGATAGATTGATTGAAAGGTAAGTAGAGGACTCAATGATTTGACAGGGTTTAGGTTGATTATGGATAATCAAGGCTTCCCCACAAGTCTAATGTTCTAATACGAACTATGCTATTGACCACGAGTAGTTCCCGCTACACAACCTGACTATCTATAAAAGAAATTACTATATAACATACGCACACGCATCAACACACATGAAATTGAACCAACCTAAGCATTATAAGTAAACAATCACAACATGGTATGATAAAGGAAAAGAAAGTTAACCACAAATAAATATTTACATAGAATCTAAATATTTATAATGGACAACGACAGCCAAACATATACATCAACTATATAATAATTCCAAACAAACAAACATTACAAACCATACTAGTTAAGCAATCAAACATCATTCAACAACATGAGTTGAAATGATCTAGGTCTAGCCCTAAAACAACATTAAAATGGAATAGGATCAACTCCATTATATCAAGCCAATTCATTTGCCAAACAATTAACAAGATACTATACAACACATGGAACAAATGGATGCACATCTATCCTAGGCATGATATGATTAAGAGTAACAATCAACCGAGAATAAATATTTGGATGAATCCAAATACTTATAGTTAACAACAATCAAAGGCTAAACATAAATCATAAAAACTATTAGCAACCTTTCTATAAATGAAGACAAACCAATACTAAGGTAGAAACTAATTAAACAATTTAATAATAACATAGATCCCACACAAGGAATGTGAGTATAGAATCACTGGAGGTCTAAACAAATAACACAAGCATCACACATACAAGTGATCATGATAAGATACTAAACGAGGACATGGTCTTATTACTAAATAACAACTAATACCAATAACCAATAGCAGTACTATTATCACCACATGCTTACAATAACAAGGTATGATGCACACACTTAGTGTGTGATCGAAGTACAACTCTACTAACATGACATATGACTCATCCCAAGCATATGATAAGTCATAGCAACAAGTATTAAAACATTCATAATACTAAAATGAGACTAAGTTAAACATCTATAAGAAACACAAGGGTCTAAGTACTCAACTATAGCATATGGAACACAATAAGACAAGACAAATCACTAGCATGACTTGATCCATTGGCTTAAGCATATCACGAATGTAATAGTAAAATAAACCAGACATGATGCGAAGCATCACACAAGATGCTACAATATGCTATTAATAGAATATAACTCCTAACTGCGAGATTACCTAGTTGATAATAACTAACCTAAAGAGCAAACACGATGTTAGCATACAACACTATACCATGCTAGTTATGATAAATAAGCACATGGAAGCATATAACATGTGGGAAAGTAAACAACTAGATCATCTCATCAACCAAATCAACATGTATTATAGAAGCAGGAATAACAAGATGGCATGTATTTCTATCTGGCACAACCTACAATTGCAAGTACATAAGATGCATCACTAGTCATGATCTTCTAATACATGAATTGGTACACACACACATACCCACACACACGCACACAAACTATGTAGTCTAGTTATACAATCACAACATCATGGCACTATATTGAAGCAAGAAGGAATCCTACTTAATTAAAATATATGAGATCATAAACTACTAACATGTACCTCTACCAAGCAAATATTAAGCATATGATTGGTAATACAATATAAAGTAGCAATCATATAACACATACAATCAAAACATGCGTTGGACATTGAGAAAGTCCTAACATGGCATGGTAATAAACAATGTAAACGGACACATGATAGTTAGCAAGATGATATAAACTAAATTCTATTTCACAAGAATAAATTATATATAGTAATACAAAACTATATGATTTCATGAAGCATCTATCCATGCAATCTTGTATAACACACATTTATAAACTAAAAGGAACAACTAGCCAATAATATTCTATGCTATGAGCTACAATGTAATCATATCCAAACAATAAGGCATTTCATTTGATATCTTGCATTAGGAATATTATGCAATAACACGTACTAAAAATGTATAAACACCTATAGTAGACATGGCATGATTTCAAACCAATCAACCAAACATGGAACATCGATAAAAATGAATATGTAATCAATATATAAGATATCCTCATTCCCAAACAAAAATGAAAATAATCAAGACATTAGGTATTGCATAATCACACAAAGGTTACAATAATTCTACATAAACCTACGCATGGTAATAATTTGCAAAAACATGTACATATGCATATCTTAACTATGTACCACAAGAAGAAAAATATCTATCTGAAATAACATGTGGAACAATTTTTGAATAACTATAATCGGTGAAAGAAATAAATCTAACAAGTCCTACGTTGCACTAAAATTATAAGATGAATAACATACACTTGTAGGCATATCACGAACATAATAAAATAACATACTAAAAAGAAAAGTTGACCGATCAACCACTACACATATCACGAACTAACTCAAAGGTGTATCTCACTACTACATGATGCACGAAGTTATCTACAAGAAACCATACAAAACTATACTTAATAAAATAAAACACACATTCAACTTAATTGAGTAAACACAAGACACTCCTAAAATTATAATATAACTCAAGATGACTCCTAGGCATGACAAGACATAAAAAATATATTAAACTAACAAGAAAAGTTATCAAACTCAAAACACTATCGGATTTAGGCCAAACGGCTATAATTAAATCAACACTAAACATGATTACCAAACAAGTAATCTAACTCTACCACGGGGTTACCAAGGACATGGGAAACAACTCATGTGTTGAACTCAAGATCATTCAAGGGACTAAAAAGTATGCTGACATGTTGATGACATCCGTTCATGCATCGGCGTGAGTAACAACAGAGATAGGTTGAATAATGATGTCTAGGAGATACTACGAGTGATGTTGAGAAGGTGTGCATGAGGAATTGGATAGAGACTCACTGAGTTGGACAGAACGGTGTGGTGCACTTGGCGAACAGTGTACACGCACATGTGAAATTCTTTGCGTGTGGTCGACGGAATGCGTTCCTTTTTTCCTGAATGGATTCACCACATCGAGGGGAACCTTCTGGCGCAAGGTCATGGATGGAGATGCTTGAAGTCATCGGGAACAAGCACTGGCGTCCATGGACAGCAGTAGTTCGAGGAGAGTTCTTGGGAGAACGGGGAAGGGAGAAGGCAGGAGCACTGAAGGGAATGGGATAGAAGGTCGGGAGGCAGGCCCTCATATCTTCATAACTTGAAACGGTTGAAATTTTATGGGAGTTATGGAATGTCACCAGTCATGGCTGCAGCTTTTGGTTTTCTGTAGGTTTGCATGAACGTGTGCGTGCGTATGGAAGGAGATGAAGGGCTGTGGAGCTCTCGGTGGAAGATGGACCAATGAGAGAAAATTAGGCCAAGGGACAGAGAGAATTAAAGGAGGAAGCAGTCATGACTCTTCAGTTTCTCCTCTGTACGTTTCTCTAGAGTATGGTGTTTCTCATGATGAGTACGTGAGGAGCAACTGTTCAACCAGGTGATGTAAATGGGCTAAATAGGCTAAAGGCCCAGGTGGGAAAAGAATTTGAGAAGGAAAAAAAATAGATTAGAGACCCATTCACTTGGAGAGAAAAAATTGTGAGTTGCAACCAGAGAAGAGAGAGGAGGTACAGGGCAGGGAATTTCGCCGAGAGTGGAGGAAAGAAAATGAATTGATTTTCCTATGAGAAAATTATAGAAGAAAAGAATTAGATTTTTCTAAAATAAAAATCTAGAAAAGGAATAGAAGATCAAACAACAATCAAAAGAACTTCCAAAAATACAAATGCGCATAATTTAATATGCCAAAGACAAGAGAAAATTATACGGCCAAAAGAAAACAATAAAACTCAAATTTAATTTAGGTTCGCATTAGTGCAAATTAAATCCTCCAAATTTATAAGAGGTCAATTTAAGTTTTGTTAACAAATAAAACAAACGAAATTTTCTCGTCCTGATTTTTAAAAAAATTCTTAAACATTCCGAGAATCGGGATGTTACAGATCTACCCCCTTAAAAGGAATCTCGTTCCCGAGATTCGGGCTGACTAAAGAGAATGGGTTTAGGAAAGCTTCGTCTTTGACACAGTCCTTCTTAAAACTTGTGGTTCACGGTCGATTCTGAACTTGGTGAAAGGTGGCTTTGGGGTCTTGATTGGAGATACTTCGATTGTCAATACTTTCTCCAGCTTCCTCAGGGCTTGGAAGCGGTCCTTTGGTCTTGGCGATGGTAACTGATAGCTTCTTTGGGTGGTTCAAATTCTTCTGTCTTTCCCTTCTTCTTTAGGTCAAGCTTTGGTGCGGTTGGACTCATTGATCCTTCCTTAAGGTTGAACTTTACGGTAGGTGCGGTGAAGGTCTTCAAATATTTCTTCTTCTTTGCGAATGAAGATCTTCAAAACTTCGTTCTAGCCACAAATCACCGTCCACTACCCCCCTTAAAAGAGGTTTTCCATAGGGTTCGCTTTCATAATAGATCTCCAAGTGGTTGTTGTAGCTTCTTTCCACTCAAAGTGGTTCTCTAGGGTTTATAGAGAAGAGGGAGAGAGCGTAAGAGGAGTAAAAGAATCCTAAACAAGGCAGAGATACCCCAAAAGATAAACAAAGATAACACTGAGATATCTAAGAAGATATCCAAATAAAACTCAAAAGCAACTCATTTTGGCAAATAGGGTTTTAGTATGACTGCATAGGAAAACACCAAAATATGCAGACAATACTCACACAAGAAAGGTTTTGCGTCTACAAGCTACGAATTCTATCACTACAAGGGTGTTAACCAACCTAATCCTATATGTAAGGTCACAATAAATCTTGGGGCAAATCTTCAACGTTGACAATTGCAGCATGATCGATGGTTGTTGCCTTCTTAAGGTCTCGAATTGTCTTCTCTTGGAAAAATGTTGCTACTCAGAGCTTCAGGGTTTGAAGATTGAAGTTCATGGCAAGTCTTGAGAAACTTATGATTTTTCAACACCTTGGGTGGGCAAAAGGGTTTCATACTATAAAGAAGATGGTAGCGAAGTAGAGTTTAAATTTCAAATGAATAAGATGAGATGACAATAGCAATAGTGAAGGAGAAGTGTATGAGAATGATCCTTTACAAAATAGTTTTGTTATAAAAGTAGTCCATAAGGCTTTCCATTTCTAACTAAGGCCATGCGACTAGGTCGACATCGGCTCTGTTACCACTTCTGTGAGAACCCGGAATTATCTTCCAGATCCTCCTGTGTTTAATTGTCAACCCCAGGATCATTGTTGACAACACAATGAAATGGTATCATTGCAGAATATGTAAAAGCATTAAATGTAGTATAATTGTCACAAGACATACCTAGTGAGATGACTCATGACATTTACAATCAGAAAACAGTGGAAAGTAAAATGCATAGTGACTCCATCTCAGCCACAGGCAGTCGATGTAGTCCATGTGACCTTACTCCTACAGATCGCCATAGTAGTCATAGTCATCACCTTCGTCTTCATGGAACTCTGTTGTCAACAAAATTATTGCCATGAGTACATTACGTACTCAACATGCCTCCCACGGGGAAGGACCTAATAGCTACATGTGGCTTCAAAGGAAGGCTGTATGGCTCATTTGCGTAAAGCTAATTTTGTTTGACAAATAGAGTAGTTGGATAAAAGCAGTTTTAGATGAAAACATGTTTTATCTCCAGAATAACTTTCATCAAGTGAGGATCCTCGATCAACTCACGTCTTTCATAGGTTTCAAGAATAGGGGCAAAGAGGGAATAAGCAAGACAGGTCCTGTACGTCGAGAAAGATTCATGTGATGTCCTTGACCGTGGACATGGCTATTCGAATAGTTTTACACTCTGCAGAGATTGTACACTTTACCCACACGACACAATCCCGACTTGTTGCCACTAGCCGTCGCTAGCGTAGTACACCATTTGGTATACCGGCAGGGAGATTGTGATGAGGTCTTTCATTAGACCAAACTTATTGTGCCAAGCCCACTAGGTTTCAACACAGAAGTAACCGTAGTTCATAGTCCGGGCCCCCTTTTGTGCCGAGGATACTCCTCGCAAGGCAGCTATCCCATCTGCGGTACGGCGATGATGACAATAAGAGTGAACTAAATAATTAACCAAGCCAGTGCCCATATAGCATGTGGCTGTACTATTATCACAGTCTTCAAATCCAAGACTTATTAGGCCTCATGCGGCACGGACGATTGATTGCCCCTTCAACCTGTGAAGGGCAGCCAATCGCTCCTTCAATCCTTGATTCAGCTGTCGCCCGCGCCAGTATTCAGATGGTAAGTTTCACCCAGAGTAGAAGAGAGTAGAGGAGATCAACAAGGGCCAACCAGCCTAGCTCAGCGATAAGTTTCAACTGTCAATGACCGAGAGGTCTTAATGAAGGACCTATAGGGTAATAAGCATGGCTAAGCATTACTACTCTACCGGAATACTATAATTCTACTCAGGTGTCAAGTGATTAGGCGACAAGCGAATCAAGGTAATGTGTCAATTGACACACTAGCTACAAGATTAAAAAGCATGCATATAATAACCATAAAACACAATACAATTTTGTAAAACATAGGATAAGTATGATCAAGGAAGGAGGCATGCCTTCGTTGTAGAGTCCTTCTTCGGTAACCTGATTATGTCCATGTCCAACACCGTCGTCTCTACCTACTCGTTGTAACGATAGCAAATGACAAATAATAAATACTAAAACAAAAGTATTCCAAATAACATCCAAAACAAATTAAGGGTGGATGGATAGCAAGATATTGATCAGATGGAGATTCCAAAAGGAGATAGATTGATTGGAAGGTAAGTAGAGGACTCAATGAATTGACGGGGTTTAGGTTGATGATGGATAATCAAGGCTTCCCCACAAGTCTAACATTCTAATACGAACTATGCTATTGACCACGAGCAGTTCCTATTACACAACTTGACTATCTATAAAAGAAATTACTATATAACATACGCACACGCATCAACACACATGAGATTGAACCAACCTAAGCATTATAACTAAACAATCACAACATGGTATGATAAAGGAAAAGAAAGTTAACCACAAACAAATATTTACATAGAATCTAAATATTTATAATGGACAATAACAGCCAAACATATACATCAACTATATAATAATTCCAAACAAACAAACATTACAAACCATACTAGTTAAGCAATCAAACATAATTCAACAACATGAGTTCAAATGATCTAGGTCTAGCCCTAAAACAACATTAAAATGGAATAGGATCAACTCCATTATATCAAACAAATTCATTTGCCAAACAATTAACAAGATACTATACAACACATAGAACAAATGGATGCACATCTATCCTAGGCATGATATGATTAAGAGTAACAATCAACCGAGAATAAATATTTGGATGAATCCAAATACTTATAATGGTTAACAACAATCAAAGACTAAACATAAATCATAAAAACTATTAGCAACCTTTCTATAAATGAAGACAAACCAATACTAAGGTAGAAAATAATTAAACAATTTAATAATAACATAGATCTCACACAAGGCATGTGAGTATAGAATCACTGGAGGTCTAAACAAATAACACAAGCATCACACATACAAGTGATCATGATAAGATACTAAACAAGGACATGGTCTTACTACTAAATAACAACTAATACTAATAATCACTAGCAGTACTATTATCACCACATGCTTACAATAACAAGGTATGATACACACACTTAGTGTGTGATCAAAGTACAACTCTACTAACATGACACATGGCTCATCCCAAGCATGTGATAAGTCATAGCAACAAGTATTAAAACATTCATAATACTAAAATGAGACTAAGTTAAACATCTATAAGAAACACAAGGGTCTAAATACTCAACTATAGCATACGGAACATAATAAGACAAGACAAATCACTAGCATGACTTGATCCATTGGCTTAAGCATATCACAAATGTAATAGTAAAATAAATCAAACATGATGCAAAGCATCACACAAGATGCTACAATATGCTATTAATAGAATACAACTCCTAACTGCGGGATTACCTAGTTGATAATAACTAACCTAAAGAGAAAACACGATGTTAGCATACAACACTATACCATGCTAGTTATGATAAATAAGCACATGGAAGCATACTAAGCATGTGGGAAAGTAAACAACTAGATCATCTCATCAACCAAATCAACATGTATTATAGAAGCAGGAATAACAAGATGCCATGTATTTCTATCTGGCACAACCTACAATTGCAAGTACATAAAATGCATCACTAGTCATGATCTTCTAATACATGAATTGGTACACACACACATACCCACACACACGCGCGCACACTATGTAGTCTAGTTATACAATCACAACATCATGGCACTAATTGAAGCAAGAAGGAATCCTGCTTAATTAAAATATATGAGATCATAAACTAGTAATATGTACCTCGACCAAGCAAATATTAAGCATATGATTGGTCATACAATATAAAGTAGCAATCATATAACACATACAATCAAAACATGCATTGGACATTGAGCAAGTCCTAACATGGCATGGTAATAAACAAATGTAAATGGACACATGATAGTTAGCAAGATGATATAAACTAAATTCTATTTCACAAGAATAAATTATATATAGTAATACAAAACTAAATGATTTCATGAAGCATCTATCCATGCAATCTTGTATAACACACATTTATAAAATAAAAGGAACAACTAGCCAATAATATTCTATGCTATGAGCTACAATGTACTCATATCCAAACAATAAGGCATTTCATTTTCTATCTTGCATAAGGAATATTATGCAATAACACGTACTAAAAATGTATAAACACCTATTGTAGACATGGCATGATTTCAAACCAATCAACCAAACATGGAACATCGATGAAAATGAATATGTAATCAATATATAAGATATCCTCATTCCCAAACAAAAATGAAAATAATCAAGACATTAGGTATTGCATAATCACACAAAGGTTACAATAATTCTACATAAACCTACACATGGTAATAATTTGCAAAAACATGTACATATGCATATCTTAACTATGTGCCAGAAGAAGAAAAATATCTATCTGAAATAACATGTGGAACAATTTTTGAATAACTATAATCGGTGAAAGAAATAAATCTAACAAGTCCTACGTTGCACTAAAATTATAAGATGAATAACATACACTTGTAGGCATATCACGAACATAAAAAATGGCATACTAACAAGAAAAGTTGACCGATCAACCACTACACATGGTAGTAATACATAAGAACTAACACAAAGGTGTATCTCACTACTACATGCTGCACGAAGTTATCTACAAGAAACCATACAAAACTATACTTAATAAAATAAAACACACATTCAACTTAATTGAGTAAACACAAGACACTCCTAAAATTATAATATAACTCAAGATGACTCCTAGGTATGACGAGACAGAAAAAATATATTAAACTAACAAGAAAAGTTATCAAACTCAAAACACTATCGGATTTAGGCCAAACGGCTATAATTAAATCAACACTAAACATGATTACCAAACAAGTAATCTAACTCTACCACAGGGTTACCAAGGACATGGGAAACAACTCATGTGTTGAACACAAGATCATTCAAGGGACTAAAAAGTACGCGGACATGTTGACGACATCCGCTCATGCATCGGCGTGAGTAACAATAGAGATAGGTTGAATAATGATGTCTAGGAGATACTACGAGTGATGTTGAGAAGGTGTGCATGAGGAATTGGATAGAGACTCGCCGAGTTGGATGGAATGATGTGGTGAACTTGACAAACAGTGTACACGCACATGTCAAATTCTTTGCGTGTGGTCGACGGAATGCGTTCCTTCTTTCCTGAATGGATTCACCACGTCGAGGGGAACCTTCTGGTGTAAGGGCATGGATGGAGATGCTTGAAGTCATCGGGAACAAGCACCGGCGTCCATGGACAGCAGTAGTTCGAGGAGAGTTCTTGGGAGAACGGGGAAGGGAGAAGGCAGGAGCACTGAAGGGAATGGGAGAGAAGGTCGGGAGGCAGGCCCTCATATCTTCATAACTTGAAACGATTGAAATTTTATGGGAGTTATGGAATGTCACCAGTCATGACTGTAGCGTTTGGTTTTCTGTAGGTTTGCATGAACGTGTGCGTGCGTGTGGAAGGAGATGAAGGGCTGTGGAGCTCTCGGTGGAAGATGGACCAATGAGAGAAAATTAGGCCAAGGGACATAGAGAATTAAAGGAGGAAGCATTCATGACTCTTCAGTTTCTCCTCTGTACGTTTCTCTAGAGTATGGTGTTTCTCATGATGAGTACGTGAGAAGCAAGGTTCAGCGAGGTGATGTAAATGGGCTAAATAGGCTAAAGGCCCAGGTGGGAAAAGAATTTCAGAAGGAAAAAACTAGATTGGAGACCCATTCACTTGGAGAGAAAAAATGTGAGTTGCAACCAGAGAAGAGAGAGGAGGTACAGGGCAAGGAATTTCGCCGAGAGTGGAGGAAAGAAAATGAATTGATTTTCCTATGAGAAAATTATAGAAGAAAAGAATTAGATTTTTCTAAAAGAAAAATCTAGAAAAGGAATAGAAGATCAAACAACAATCAAAAGAACTTCCAAAAATACAAATGCGCATAATTTAATATGCCAAAGACAAGAGAAAATTATACGGCCAAAAGAGAACAATAAAATTCAAATTTAATTTAGGTTCACATTAGTGCAAATTAAATCCTCCAAATTTATAAGAGGTCAATTTAAGCTTTGTTAACAAATAAAACAAACGAAATTTTCTCGTCCTGATTTTTAAAAAAATTCTTAAACATTCCGAGAATCGGGATGTTATAGAACGACAAAAGAATACCGCATATAGGTAGATATAGTGGACTCATGTGGCAAAACTGGTTTAAGGATTTTGGATGCACAAGTAGAGATCATACTTAGTGCAAAATGAAGGCTAGCAAAAGATTGAGAAGCGACCAACCAAGAAACAAATAATCTCATAAGCAAGCATTAAGCACAAATAACACCGAATAAAGCACCACAAGTAGGATGTAATTTCATTGCATGACTATTAACTTTCGTACTTGCATAGGGAATCACAAACCTTAACACCAATATTCTTACTAAAGCATAATTACTCAGCAACATAACTCACATATCACATCATCATCATATCTCAAAACGATTACTAAGAATCAAGTTTATTTTGTCCAATGATCTTCATGAAAGTTTTTGTTATATCCTTCTAGGATATCTATCACTTTGGGACTAATTTTCATGTGTTGCTTTTGACAAGATCCAAAAAATATAAGTGAAGATCATGAGCATAATAAATTTTTCTTTCTCTCAGATTAATTTAAGTGAAGCAAGAGAGAATTTCTTGAAAATTTTACTAACTCTCAAATAAATCTAAGTGAAGCAAGAGAGCATTTCTTCAAAAATACTAAAGCACACCGTGCTCAAAAAGATTTAAGTGAAGCACTAGAGCAAGTCCATAGCTCATAAAAATTTAAGTGAAGCATAGAGAGCAATTCTAACAAGTCATGACATAATTTTGGATCTCTCAAATAGGTGTGCCCAGCAAAGAATGATGACTTAAAACACAAAATAACAAGCAAAGACTCATATCATACAAGACGCTCCAAGCAAAACACATATCATGTGACGAATAAAAATATAGTTTCGAGTAAAATACCGATTGTTGTTGGAAGAAAGAGGGGATGCCGTTCGGCGGCATCACCAAGCTTAGTGGGAGATGAGATTTGTGATTAGGAACATGGTATATGTTGAAGATCCTCCCCGGCAACGGCGCCGAAAATTCCTTTTGATGTCGCTTGAAGCTACGTCGATATTTCCCCAAAGAGGAAGAGATGATGCAGCACAACGGTGGTAGGTATTTCCCTCAGATATGAAACCAAGGTTATCGAACCTGTAGGAGAACCAAGCAACACAATCTAAACTGCCCTTGCATACAGATAACAAATCCTTGCAAGTGGCAAACAAGTGGCAAACGGACGTGAGATAAATTTGTAGTAAATTGATAGATCGAGCGCTATATAAAATAAATAAGGAAAAAATGCAGCAACGTATTTTTGAGTTTTTGGTTTAGTAGATCAGAAAATAAAAGCAAAGGAAAATAGATCGCAAAGGCAAATATATGAGAAAGAAGACCCGGGGGTCGTAGGTTTCACTAGTGGGTTCCCTCGAGAAAAATACCAAACGGTGGGTAAATAAATAACTGTTGGGCAATTGATAGAACTTCAAATAATTATGACGATATCCAGGCAATGATCATTATATAGGCATCACGTCCAAGATTAGTAGACACACTCCTGCCTGCATCTACTACTATTACTCCACACATCGACCGCTATCCAGCATGCATCTAGTGTATTAAGTTCATGGAGAAATGGAGTAATGCAATAAGAACGATGACATGATGTAGACAAGATCTATCTATGTAGAGATAGACCCCCATCGTTTTATCCTTAGTAGCAACAATACATACGTGTCGTTTCTCTTTCTGTCACTGGGATCAAGCACCATAAGATCGAACCCACTACAAAGCACCTCTTCCCATTGCAAGATAAATAGATCAAGTTGGCCATAGAAAACCCAAATATAGGAGAAGAAATATGAGGCTATAAGCAATCATGCATATAAGAGATCAAAGAAACTCAAATAACTTTCATGGATATAAAAAGATATAACTGATCATAAACTCGAAGTTCATCAGATCCCAACAAACACACCCCAAAAAGAGTTACATCATATGGATCTCCAAGAGACCATTGTATTGGGAATCAAGAGAGAGAGAGATGAAGCCATCTAGCTACTAACTACGGACCCAAAGGTCTACAAAGAACTACTCACGCATCATCGGAGAGGCACCGATGGAGGTGGTGAACCCCATCCGAGATGGTGTCTAGATTGGATCTGGTAGTTTTGGACTCTGCGGCGGCTGGATGAATATTTCGTTGCTCCCCTAGGGTTTCTGGAATATTGGGGGTATTTATAGAGCAAAGAGGCAGTCCGAGGGCACCCGAGGTGGGCACAACCCACCAGAGCGCGCCTGGGCCTCCTAGCGAGCCCTGGTGGGTTGTGCCCCCCCCCCTTGAGGCACCCCCAAGCGCAGCCATGGCCCGTTGTGTTTCTTATGGCCCATAAAAATTCTTCGTAAAGTTTCGGGGCATTTGGACTCCGTCTGATATTGATTTTTTGTGATGTAAAAACATGGGAAAAACAGCAACAGGCACTTGGCACTACGTCAATAGGTTAGTACCAAAAAATGATATAAGATGACTATAAAATGATTGTAAAACATCCAAGATTGATAATATAACAACATGGAACAATCAAATATTATAGATATGTCGGAGACGTATCAGCATCCCCAAGCTTAACTCCTACTCGTCCTCGAGTAGGTAAGTGTTAAAAACAGAATTTTTGATGTGGAATGCTGCCTATCATGTCATATCATATTATTTTCTTTATAGCATGGACATTTGTACTTTTAGTTGTTCAAAGCAATAGTCTAGTTTTGACATGATAATTTAGATACTCAAGCATATCAACAAGCAACCATGTCTTTCAAAATATCAACAATAAAATAAGTTATCCCTAGCACATCATGCTCAAACATTGATCCATTCATGAAACACACTCGAATATTAGCTACACCCAATAGTTAAGTACGATCATATTGCCTCCTAGTTGGTGCTTTTATAAGAGAAGATGGAGACTCAAAATAAAAATTGCATAAAGTAAAAGAAAGGCCCTTCGCAGAGCGAAGTAGGGATTTGTAGAGGTGTGAGAGCTCAAAGTGAAAAAGTTAGAGATAAAAACATTTTGGGAGGTGTATCCATCCCACCAACGAAAATGACTTAGAGTTCCCAACACTTTCCATGCTAGATATATGAGAGGCGGTTCCCAAACAGAAAATAAAGTTTATTCCTTTTTTGACCATACTTTCACTTTCCATGGCTAACCGTATCCACGGGTGCCCTCCATACCAACACTTTCTAATGAATTTATTATTTGAAATCATAAAGTAAATTTAATTTTTTGCATTTCGGGACTGGGCATCCCTAATACCTTTGCCTTACTCTGGTGCAATGACAAGTGAATAAACCCTCATCTTGAGAATAACACATCTAGCATGGAAAATATTAGCCACCCTCACCGCTCCGCGAGCGTAACAAACACACAAAAGAGAAGTTTGTTTTGAAAATTAGAGATGGTACATGCAAATTTGCTTAGAACGGCAAAGTAATACCGCGTATAGGTAGATATAGTGGACTCATGTGGCAAAACTGGTTTAAGGATTTTGGATGGACAAGTAGATATCATACTTAGTGCAAAATGAAGGCTAGCAAAATATTGAGAAGCGGCCAACCAAGAAACAAATAATCTCATAAGCAAGCATTAAGCACAAATAACACCGAATAAGGCACCACAGGTAGGATCTAATTTCATTGCATGACTATTGACTTTTGTACTTGCATAGGGAATCACAAACCTTAACACCAATATTCTTACTAAAGCTTAATTACTCACCAACGTAACTCACATATCACATCATCATCATATCTCAAAACGATTACTAAGAATCAAGTTTATTTTGTCCAATGATCTTCATGAAAGTTTTTGTTATATCCTTCTACGATATCTATCACTTTGGGACTAATTTTCATGTGTTGCTTTTGACAATCTCCAACAAATATAAGTGAAGATCATGAGAATAATAAATTTTTCTTTCTCTCAAATTAATTTAAGTGAAGCAAGAGAGAATTTTTTGAAAATTTTTACTACCTCTCAAATAAATCTAAGTGAAGCAAGAGAGCATTTCTTCAAAAATACTAAAGCACACCATGCTAAAAAAGATTTAAGTGAAGCACTAGTGCAAGTCCATAGCTTATAAAAATTTATGTGAAGCATAGAGAGTAATTCTAACAAGTCATGACATAATTTTGGCTCTCTCAAATAGGTGTGTCCAGCAAGGAATGATGACTTAAAACACAAAATAAAACAAGCAAAGACTCATATCATACAAGACGCTCCAAGAAAAACACATATCATGTGATGAATAAAAATATAGTTTCGAGTAAAATACCGATGGTCGTTGGAAGAAAGCGGGGATGCCACTCAGGGGCAGCCCCAAGCTTAGTTGGTCGCTTATTTTGGATAATAGCTTAGGATTCCCGGGCATCCCCAAGCTTAGGCTCTTCTGTCCTTCCTTTATCCATCGTAAGATAACCCAAAACTTGAAAACTTCAATCACACAAAACTCAACAAAACCTTCGTGAGATCCGTTAGTATAAGAAAGCAAACCACTACTATAATTACTGTAACAAACCAATTCATATTTTTTTTGTATTACATCTACTGTATTCCAACTTTTCTATGGCAAAAACTCATCAAAAAAAACCATAGAGCCATCAAAATAAGCACACAACACAAAGAAAACAGAATATGTCAAAACCGAATAGTCTGTAGCAATCTGACTATTTCGAATACTTCTATAACTCCAAAAATTCTGAAAAATTAGGACGACCTGAGAAATTTGTATATTGATCTACTGCAAGTGGAATGGGTATTTTATAGCTCTCTGGTAAAAAATGAAAATTAATTTCATGAGCATAATTTTTTTTGTTTTTTTCTTTCAGCAAGATCAAACAACTATCGCCCCAGAAGATCCTAAAGGGTTTACTTGGCAGAAACACTAATTAAAACATAAAAAACACAATCATAATAGTAGCATAATTGTTCTAACACTCAAGAACAGAAAGCAAAAAGCAAAAATAAAATTTATTCATTGGGTTGCCTCCCAACAAGCGCTATAGTTTTACGCCCTTAGCTAGGCATAAAGCAAGGATCTAAGTTTTGTCATCCTTGTTCTTAACTTTCTTAGAGGTGTTTTCATCATGGGGTTTTTTAAACACAACATAAAACATATTATCCATAGTAACCTTAGCGTTCCTAAGTTGATGTTCATCATAACCTCCTTGATTTCCCGCAACAATCCAAGAGTAATGTTGATTAACATTATTGAAAACTTGTTGGATTATATCTAGAACATGGACTTCCTTTTTGAGATTCTCATCAAATATTTTATTATCCCCAAGAAAATGTATTAAATCATAGTCGCTATTGTAAAGAATTTCATCTATCACAGGTTTTTCATGATTCATACCATAAAAGTCAAAGATTTCCCTAGCTTCTCGTATTATGTAATCAAATTCATTCATAAGGACAAGGGTAGCCAACTTTTTAGCCCTAGGACTCTTTATAACGGGAAGCTAAAAAAAATCTATGCAAAGTAGGATAGGTACGAATAAATTTACTTTCAAGTTTCAGAACTAGTGCTGAAATAGCATCCGCATAAGATCTAGTAGTTTTAAGTATAGGAGCATCATCAAGTCTTAGATTCCCAACATAATTGAAAAATTCTTGGATACGATCTTTTCCCATAACGTTCCCTTGCCCCAAGATAAACGTTTTAGCTTCCAGATTGCCCGTACGTCCAATTTTAGGAGTTAGGTGATACGTCCATTTTGCATCATGCTTTTATATCAATATTTATTGCATTATGGGCTGTTATTACACATTATGTTACAATACTTATGCCTATTCTCTCTTATTTTACAAAGTTTACATAAAGAGGGAGAATGCCGGCAGCTGGGATTCTGGGCTGGAAAAGGAGCAAACATTAGAGACCTATTCTGCACAGCTCCAAAAGTCCTGAAACTTCACGGAAGATGTTTTCCAAATATAAAAAAATATTGAGAGCAAGAACTTCACCAGGGGGACACACCCTTCCCACGAGGGTGGGGGGCGCGCCCCCCTACCTCGTGGGCCCCCTGGTGGCCCTCCGGTGGCCATCGTCTACTATATGGAGTCTTTCGATGGAAAAAAAATCATAAGCCATCTTCTCGGACGAAACTCTGCCGCCACGAGGCGGAACCTTGGCAGAACCAATCTAGGGCTCTGGCGGAGCTGTTCTGTCGGAGAAACTTCCCTCCCAGAGGGGGAAATCATCGCCATCGTCATCACCAACGCTCCTCTCATCAGGAGAGGGCAATCTCCATCAACATCTTCATCAGCACCATCTCATCTCAAAACCCTAGTTCATCTCTTGTATCCAATTCTTGTCTCCATGTCCAGGATTGGTGCTAGTAGGTTGCTAGTAGTGTTAATTACTCCTTGTAGTTGATGCTAGTTGGTCTAATTGGTGGAAGATCATATGTTCAGATCCTATATGAATACTAATACCCCTCTGATTATGAACATGTTTATGCTTCGTGAGTAGTTACTTTTGTTCCCGAGGACATGGGAGAAGTCTTGCTATTAGTAGTCATGTGAATCTGGCATTCGTTCGATATTTTGATGAGATGTATGTTGTCTCTCCTCTAGTGGTGTTATGTGAACGTCGACTACATGACACTTCACCATTATTTGGGCCTAGAGGAAGGCATTGAGGAGTAATAAGTAGATGATGGGTTGCTAGAGTGACAGAAGCTTAAACCCTAGTTTATGCGTTGCTTCGTAAGGGCCTGATTTGGATCCATATGTTTCATGCTATGATTAGGTTTACCTTAATACTTTTGTTGTATTTGCGGATGCTTGCAATAGAGGTTAATCATAAGTGGGATGCTTGTCCAAGTAAGGACAGTACCCAAGCACCGGTCCACCCACATACCAAATTATCAAAGTACCGAACGCAAATCATATGAACGTGATGAAAACTAGCTTGACGATATTCCCATATGTCCTCGGGAGCGCTTTACATCTTATAAGAGTTTGTCCAGGCTTGTCCTGTGCTACAAAAAGGATTGGGCCACCTTGCTGCACCTTATTTACTTTTGTTACTTGTTGCTCGTTACAAATTATCTTATCCCAAAACTATTTGTTACCACTTATTTTAGTACTTGTAGAGAATACCTTGCTGGAAACCGCTTATCATTTCCTTCTGCTCCTCGTTGGGTTCGACACTCTTACTTATCGAAAGGACTACGATAGATCCCCTATACTTGTGGGTCATCATTAGGCCATCATCTGTTGGTGCCATATCGAAATCACTCATGATTGGAAAGAACAAATCTGGCGAGAAAAAGGCGATCGGAAAAGAGAGGCGAATAAAACAACAAATTTTTGTGAAGTGGGGGAGAGGAAAACGAGAGGCAAATGGCAAATAATGTAATTTGCGAGGATATGAGATTTTTGATTAGGAACCTGGTATATGTTGAAGATCCTCCCCGGCAACGGCGCCAGAAATTCCTTTTGATGTCGCTTGAAGCTACGTCGATATTTCCCCAAAGAGGAAGGGATGATGCAGCACAACGGCGGTAGGTATTTCCCTCAGATATGAAACCAAGGTTATTGAATCAGTAGGAGAACCAAGCAACACAACGTAAACATCCCCTGCACACAGATAACAAATCCTTGCAACCCGACGTGTTAAAGGGGTTGTCAATCCCTTTCGGGGTACGACACCTCAAGTGGCAAACGAACGTGAGATAAATTTGTAGTAAATTGATAGATCGAACGCTAAATAAAATAAATAAGGAAAAAATGCAGCAAAGTATTTTTTGGTTTTTGGTTTAGTAGATCTGAAAATAAAAGCAAAGGAAAATAGATTGCAAAGGCAAATATATGAGAAAGAAGACCCGGGGGCCATAGGTTTCACTAGTGGCTTCTCTCGAGGAAAATAGCAAACGGTGGGTAAAAAAATTACTGTTGGGCAATTGATACAACTTCAAATAATTATGAAGATATCCAGGCAATGATCATTATATAGGCATCACGTCCAACATTAGTAGACCGACTCTTGCCTACATCTACTACTATTACTCCACACATCGACCGCTATCCAGCAAGCATCTAGTGTATTAAGTTCATGGAGAAACGGAGTAATGCAATAAGAACGATGACATGATGTAGACAAAATCTATCTATGTAGAGATAGACCCCATAGTTTTATCCTTAGTAGCAACGATACATATGTGTCGTTTCCCTTTCTGTCACTGGGATCAAGCACCGTAAGATCGAACCCACTACAAAGCACCTCTTCACATTGCAAGATAAAAAGATCAAGTTAGCCAAACAAAACCCAAATATCGGAGAAGAAATACGAGGCTATAAGCAATCATGCATATAAGATATGAAAGAGACTCAAATAACTTTCATGGATATAAAAAGATATAACTGACCATAAACTCGAAGTTCATCAGATCCCAACAAACACACCACAAAAAGAGTTAAATCATATGGATCTGCAAGAGACCATTGTATTGAGAATCAATAGAGAGAGGGATGAAGCCATCTATCTACTAACTACAGACCCGAAGGTCTACAAAGAACTACTCACACATCATCTGTGACGCCCCCGATTCAATTGTACACTAATCATGCACGCAAATGTGTACGATCAAGATCAGGGACTCACGGGAAGATATCACAACACAACTCTACAAATAAAATAAGTCATACAAGCATCATAATACAAGCCAGGGGCCTCGAGGGCTCGAATACAAGTGCTCGATCATAGACGAGTCAGCGGAAGCAACAATATCTGAGTACAGACATAAGTTAAACAAGTTTGCCTTAAGAAGGCTAGCGCCAACTGGGATACAGATCGAAAGAGGCGCAGGCCTCCTGCCTGGGATCCTCCTAACTACTCCAGGTCGTCGTCGACGGGCAGCACGTAGTAGTAGGCACCTCCGGTGTAGTAGGGGTCGTCGTCGACGGTGGCGTCTGGCTCCTGGACTCCAGCATCTGGTTGCGACAACCAGGAAAAGGAAAGGGGGAAAAAGGGGGGAGAAAGCAACCGTGAGTACTCATCCAAAGTACTCGCAAGCAAGGAACTACACTACATATGCATGGGTATATGTGTAAGGAGGCCATATCCGTGGACTGAACTGCAGAATGCCAGAATAAGAGGGGGATAACTAATCCTGTCGAAGACTACGCTTCTGGTCACCTTCGTCTTGCATCAAGTATAAGAGAGCAGATTGAAGTCCTCCAAGTAGCATCTCCAAGTAACATCTCATAGCATAATCCTACCCGGCGATCCCCTCCTCATATCCCTGAGGTAGAGCGACCACCGGTTGTATCTGGCACTTGGAAGGGTGTGTTTTATTAAGTATCCGGTTCTAGTTGTCATAAGGTCAAGGTACAACTCCAAGTCGTCCTGTTACCGAAGATCACGGCTATTCGAATAGATTAACTTCCCTGCAGGGGTGCACCAACTTACCCAACACGCTCGATCCCATTTGGCCGGACACACTTTCCTGGGTCATGCCCGGCCGCGGAAGATCAACACGTCGCAGCCCCACCTAGGCAAAACAGAGAGGCCAGCATGCCGGTCTAAACCTAAGCGCGCAGGGGTCTGGGCCCATCGCCCTGAGCACACCTGCACGTTGCGTGGGCGGCCGAAAGCAGACCTAGCCTAGTGGCGTTCCAGTCCAATTCGGCGCGCGCCGCTCCGTCGCTGACGTCTGAAGTGCTTCGGCTGATACCACGACGTCGGGATACCCATAACTACTCCCGCGTAGATGGTTAGTGCGTATAGGCTCGTAGCCAACTCAGATCAAATACCAAGATCTCGTTAAGCGTGTTAAGTATCCGCGAACGCCGAACAGGGCCAGGCCCACCTGTCTCCTAGGTGGTCTCAACCTGCCCTGTCGCTCCGCCACAAAGATCCACACAGAGGGCCGTCGGGACAAAGGTCCTTTCAGCCCCCAATCCGTGAATCACTCGCGGGTACTCTTCAAGCTGACCCGACTTTAGTCACCATCTGTATAGTATGTATGTATGTATAGTATATACCCGTGATCACCTCCCAGGTGATCACGGCCCGATAGTATAGCAAGGCAGATTGACAAGAATGTAGGGCCAATGATGATAAACTAGCATCCTATACTAAGCATTTAGGATTGCAGGTAAGGTATCAACAGGTGTAGCATCAATGTCAGGCTATGCATCAGAATAGGTACAACAGAAAGCAGTAACATGCTACACTACTCTAATGCAAGCAGTATAGAGAAGAATAGGCGATATCTGGTGATCAAGGGGGGGGGCTTGCCTGGTTGCTCAGACAAGGAGGGGTCGTCGGTGACGTAGTCGTACTCGGTGGCATCAGCGTCGGTCTCGTAGTCTACCGGAGAGAAGAGGGGGAAGAAATAATGAATACAGAGCAAACAAAGCATCACAAAATATAACAAGGCAATACGCGGTGTTCGGTGTGCCCTAACACGGTAGTAGGTGATACCGGTGAAGGGGGGAAAACCCCCGGGAAAGTATTCCCGGTGTTTCGTGTTTTCGGGCAGAGGAGCCGGAGGGGGAAAGTTGCGGGTTCGATAGGTTAGGGGTGTGTGGCGGACGAACGGACCGCGTATCCGGATTCGTCTCGTCGTTCTGAACAACTTTCATGTACAAACTTTGTCCATCCAAGCCACGGTTTATTTTATATGATTTTCTAAAGTTTTAAATTATTTTTAGAATTTATTCAATTAATTTAATTCGACATTATTCAGAACAGTGCATGCTGACATCAGCATGACATCAGCGGTCAACTGTGACTGTTGACCGGTCAAACTGACAGGTGGGGCCCGTTCGTCATTGTCTTAGACTAACTGAGCAAGTTTAATTAGTTTAATTAAGTCATTAGGTTAATTTAACCGGTTTAATTAAGTTAATTAATTATCTAATTAATTAATTAATATTTTTCTAATTAATTTTCTAATTCTTTTTTTTAATGGGGGCATGGGGCCCAGTTGTCAATGGCAGAGGGGGTTAAACGGGTGGGCTATCGGGTGTGGGTGCACGGGCGCCTGGACCCGGGGACGCGGGGGCGCGAGCGCCCGGACTGGGCGCGGCCAGTCAGTGCCACGGTGAGGGGAGGACGCCGGCGCGGCGCCGGCGTGGCAGCGGCGAGGCCACGGCGGGGCAACAGGCACTAGGTGAGGCCGTGGCCGGAGAGAGCAGCAGCAAGGGAGCTGGGGCGCGGGAGCGAGACGGCGCGAGGGGCCGAGCAGGGTCACGGCGGCAACGGCGTTCGGCCGGCCGGCCGCGGTAGGCGCAGGCGGGCACCGTAGCTGGGAAGGCCGGTGCGTGCGGTGATGGGCACGGCTTCAGGCAGGGCGAACGCGAGCAACGACGGGAGGAGGGCAAAGCCCTGGTGCGTCCGGGAAGGGCGCAGACAGCGCCGGCGAGGACGCCACGGGCGCGGGGTCAGAGAGGGGAGAGAGAGAAGGAGGGGGTTTCCTCACCCCACGTTGCAGGGGAACAAGCGGCGAGGCTCGATGTGGTTCGGCGGGGAGGAGGACGGGGACGGTTCGGCGACGTAGGGGACGCAGGCCGGCGGGGAGGAGGACGGGGACGCGTCGATGACGGAGAGGCGAGCGGCGTGGTTCCGGCGACGGGATCCGGGGAGGCACGGCGTCGGGCGTGCGGTGAGGGGCGCCGTTGCCCTGGGTCGCTGGTCGGGGAGGAGGTGAGGACGGGCGGCGTCGGTGTGGCGGCGGGGCAGCACCGGGGCGTCGAGCCCGAGCCCGATTGGATCGGGGGAGAGGCGAGTCAGCGAGCGAGAGAGGTGGGGAGGTCGCGCGCGGGGCTCTCCCCTGGCGGCGCTGGAGGAGAGGGTGGAGATCGTGGGGAGTGGGGGGGTGCGGTCGGGTTAGTTAGGGTTTCGGTGCCCGGGGGATAAGGCAGTGCGGGGGGGGCGGCTGGGCCGGCCCGTTCGGGCGGCGGAGGCCAGCTGGGCCACTTGGCCCAGCGGGGTAGGGGGTTTCTGTTGTTTTATTTTTACTTTTTTATTTATTCTACCTTTTCTGTTTTATTTCATTTTAAATCATTTAGGCATTTTATAAAAATGTGTTTGCTTTATTATAATTACCCTTGTAGTATTCGGCACCCACCGAACATTTTTGTTTCTACTTTTGAAAACTTTTATTGTTGACACTAATTTAAATTTGAATTTTTAAAACGGTTTCGAATCAACCCGAGATTAGTAACAGTAACTGTGGTGACGTGGCATCATTAGCGGAGGATCACTGTAGCTTAATTACCCGGGCGTCACAATTCTCCTCCACTACAAGAAATCTCGTCCCGAGATTTAGGAGCGGTTATAAGGGGGGAAGGGATTTGGTTACGAAATTCTAACGAATCTTCTCGTCTTTGGTTGCTCTTCTCGAAGAGGTGGATCCATTACGTTGAAGTCTTCATTTCTCTGCTCCAGGTCATCATGATAGAGCCGTCATCCTTTATTCAGGATCTCCAATGTACTAACGAATCAATAAGGGCAGCTCGGCTACGACAAAAATGCTTATGAGGGAACAAGCTGGGGTTAACCCAAGAATGAGCATAAGAGTATCTCTCTAGTTGAACATATAAAATACATCGAGAGTAAGGTACGAAGGTACAATAAGAGGTTCCAAGCGGATAGATAGTTGCTCGAGGTCTGAACCAGGGTGAGAAAGGGGTTCAGAGTAGCGAGAGTAAGGATTGCGTCTGATACCAGAATAGAACACTAGGAAGGTGGCCCATGAATTAAATACGAAGCCAAGCGTGAGGAATAACCATTGGAAACAGGGTTGTACAGGAGAGTCAGGTTTCGATCCTGTGGAACCTGTGGGTTATGGGCCCACCATGTGGGTTAGAAGTAGGAAGGGCGGAGACGTCTTGCGTGATCATGCAAGCAAGGCATGTCAGGGGGGGTAGCCTGTCGATTATGTCGGCGATTACGTCGATACCAAGGGCGAGGGACGAAGAGAACTATTTTCCTGCTCGTTGAACGAGGCGGACCAATAGGCAAAGTTCTCGTCCATCGATGACTACCGGAATGTCATCAACAATAGTAACAGGGTTACACCAGGCAAGATGGTACACCGAGGTGTTTACATAAGCAGGAATATTACTGCTTATATTATATAGATCACAAGAAGGTTTAAACAAACCAATGGAAAGGAAAAGTGATTATTATGTTTAAACAGAACAATGGAAAGGAAAATGTGTTTAAAACGCATAATTCAAGGGTATATCCTT
The DNA here is from genome assembly GCF_018294505.1 of Triticum aestivum. NCBI lineage: Eukaryota > Viridiplantae > Streptophyta > Magnoliopsida > Poales > Poaceae > Triticum > Triticum aestivum. Next base: position 104,318,160 of record NC_057800.1, on the reverse strand, counting down.
CCCTAGGACAAGCAGAGCAAGATATCCATGACAGGATATAAAGTAGACAACCATTTAGGTAAGGGGGGAGGAATCTCATGATATTACCCATACAACGGTGTTAGGATAAATGATAAACAAAATTTAGCATCGTGCTTCAAATGTTCCTGTTGAAAATCGGAGTACCATTGACATGCTTCGAGGTAGCATTGACATGGTCTTCAGGTGAAGATCAAACTTTGGAAACATGAAGGATCCATCAGGGATAACTTGTAGAATAAGTCTTACAATTTCCTCATGGACGAATGGATAACCTTGCTGAAAAGGTATCTATAACGATAGGTCCTCCAGCCGGGGGGGGTGCTAGGCATGACATCATGTTACCGGGTCATCAAAGGATCAACATCATAACTCTTGGAAAGTTGTCCTAACCATCATATCTGACGGAGATTCAGGTATGATTGATGTCAGGATACCTCAGGCTCAGGATGCCTGAGAAGAAAGGTGCAACACCAATTGACGGGATGACACTGAAAGATTCTCGGGAAATGAACTATGAAGTGACTTCCGTTAACAAGAGTTCATCATTAACCCAAGGAGAGGACAAGGAGGTGTCTGGTGAACTCAACGGCAATTCACCGAGATTCCCAAAAGATGGATTTCCACCATTAAGTGAACAAGGAGATAACATTTGTCAGATCAAATGATATAGGGAAGTATGCTCGAGGAAAACATACACAATTAAACATTGGTTGAAAGGTGCGCCCGAAATATGGGTTGGGTTGCACGACCAATGTCAGAATGGTGATTCAATTAGCGAAGGACTTAGAATGAACTATCGCCCATTCACTTCAAAGCAATAGGGTTTCTAGAAGTTTTGAATTCACACGTCTTAGCTCCATTGTCGGTATTCCGGTTGAAAACAATACGGGGACCAAGGAATGAACGAAGATGGCAAGAAGTATTAAGATATCAAGAATTATTAAGAGGTGGTGAAATTCTCACCACATCCTTGACAAAAAGAGATGGTAATACTTCCGAGGTAAGGAAGATCAACTGCTGGGTAGCAGTGATCTCAAGGTTTACACAAAACACAAACAAGTTGTGTTGAACGAAAGGCAATAAAGTGGTCGATGAGAACAGGAATCATCGAGGGGCAAGGATGGTATTACCCATCATGAATTCAATTGAATTCCTGGAAGAGCTCATAAGGTTGATGATGATCACGACACAATTGTCGAGAGATTTCATGCAGATGTAGTCAATCAGCGACGACATCAAGTCAAAGGAATGATGAGCAAGAGGTTATTGGAACCACAGTTACGACACAAACTCGAAACCAAGCTTGTTGTTCAAGGCGAAATGATATGACGATGAGGATCGACATAAGGTTAGTTCATCGTCGAAAATTGGTGCTCCGAGAATAAGGACCAGGTAGCACAGTTAGAATCGTCACGACAATGATATAGCCAAACAGGCTAGGAATGGCGTGATCGGGTACCAACTCGTACTTATAGAAGCTTACTGAAGAGTTGTTGAACCGAAAAGCGGACTCGGTTCAGTTATCGGTGTCTTTGAGTGCTCAATAACTCAGAGCCCACAAAAATTTGGAATCGGTGGGAAGGTAGCACTTGATGAAGAACTCATAAAAAGTTAGGCAGTTCCATGATAATCTCGAGATACCAGGGGGGTAATACTCGACAGAAGATCAAAGTAAAGGTTGGACTGGGGTATTGATCCTTAGAAGACAATTGTTTAACTTGTCCGAGAAATGGACTCAAAGAAGAACAATCATGGTCGGAACCACGGTTGTAAGGGATCAATTTATAGATACCATATGTTAGCTATCAAGGAAATAATTATTATTACAAGAAGCTTCCATGATAGGATATACATCGCGTCCATGGGCATGAACACAAGGTTCAAGGTCGACTCCCACTTCCTCAATGCATAATCTTCCATTCACCTCTCGTATTTCGAAGATGACATTAGTTGTTGAAAGTTTTACCTGGTGCAATACCAGATAAGTATGACCCGTGAAATCTTTCGGGTTCACACGGTTTAGAGAAGGCATATGTTCAACCCATAGGGGCTTCTTAGAATCATATACCACAAGTTTCAAGAGTAAATAACACAAGCCCGAAAGCAGAGCATGGTTGGCCAAGCAGAGGGTACAACTTAACAAAGGCAATATGTATCAGGGGAAGAACTCACAAGGTGATCAAATGTGAAGGACACTGTCGGATAACAATCCAACAAAGGACTTGGTGGTCCACAAAGGATCTGATACGAGTATCGGTACTCAACTAGAGGAAGAAGAATGCAAGGAGATCAGATTATAGAAACAACTGACTAACCCAATTGTCAAATGCAAAGGAATTATGATTCCCAAATCAAGGGATCAGAAGCAATGCTCTGATTAGGGATGGATAAGTTGAATAGCCTTAGGGTACAATCAACGACAATTGGATTGGTCGAGAACCAATTCCAGTTAAAAGAATGGCAGCTCAGCCGGAAAGGTAATTTATAAGGATCAATGATGATTGCGGTATTCGCAAACATATTGAGTCAACAGACTCAAAATGATAATGACAAGGAATGTCAATAAGACTACGAGACTTATGGGATTAACCATAATGCAAGCAAGCAAGAATTTCAAGAGCCAAAGGCTCCAGAGGATTTTCGGAAGATCGAATATTATTTTGAAGACTTTTGTGAAACACATGAACAACTGGGGATAAGCGGATACTCGACAAGTGCGAGAATTATCCATAGGGGTATTCAGGTGACAAGGAATTGCAAGACAGTAGGCACAAGATATTCTCGGATCAATAGAGAGAATTTCGGGGTATCTTGTAATAACAAGATCAACTGGGAATAAAAGTAAGAACGTCAAGTGTATGTATTTATCCGTAGGGATATTTCGATGGTAGGGAATTGCAAAAGCAACGGACACAAAGTCTCAAGAGAGTTTCGGCGAGTAACTTCGAAATCTTCTGGTGCAGTCGGCGATCACCTGGACTGAAGGGGCTCTCCGGAAGAAAGTATTTTCGAGAACCTAAAGTCAGATTTTAGTAGAAATCGTTTAACCCGAGTAGAAGAGAGTTCAGAGTCCCAGAGTAAAGGTCGAGGAGTAAAAGATCCTACTACCACCCAATGGCGACGTGGGCCCATGGGCCACACAGCCATGTTAGTAAAAGTTTTTCAATGTCTAGACTCGACTTCGGCCAAGGAGTTGGAAGGGGGATTCCTACAGGCAGTCGGCTCTGATACCAACTTGTGACGCCCCCGATTCAATCGTACACTAATCATGCACGCAAATGTGTACGATCAAGATCAGGGACTCACGGGAAGATATCACAACACAACTCTACAAATAAAATAAGTCATACAAGCATCATAATACAAGCCAGGGGCCTCGAGGGCTCGAATACAAGTGCTCGATCATAGACGAGTCAGCGGAAGCAACAATATCTGAGTACAGACATAAGTTAAACAAGTTTGCCTTAAGAAGGCTAGCACCAACTGGGATACAGATCGAAAGAGGCGCAGGCCTCCTGCCTGGGATCCTCCTAACTACTCCAGGTCGTCGTCAGCGGGCTGCACGTAGTAGTAGGCACCTCCGGTGTAGTAGGGGTCGTCGTCGACGGTGGCGTCTGGCTCCTGGACTCCAGCATCTGGTTGCGACAACCAGGAAAAGGAAAGGGGGAAAAAGGGGGGAGAAAGCAACCGTGAGTACTCATCCAAAGTACTCGCAAGCAAGGAACTACACTACATATGCATGGGTATATGTGTAAGGAGGCCATATCCGTGGACTGAACTGCAGAATGCCAGAATAAGAGGGGGATAACTAATCCTGTCGAAGACTACGCTTCTGGTCACCTTCGTCTTGCATCAAGTATAAGAGAGCAGATTGAAGTCCTCCAAGTAGCATCTCCAAGTAACATCTCATAGCATAATCCTACCCGGCGATCCCCTCCTCATATCCCTGAGGTAGAGCGACCACCGGTTGTATCTGGCACTTGGAAGGGTGTGTTTTATTAAGTATCCGGTTCTAGTTGTCATAAGGTCAAGGTACAACTCCAAGTCGTCCTGTTACCGAAGATCACGGCTATTCGAATAGATTAAACTTCCCTGCAGGGGTGCACCACATAGCCCAACACGCTCGATCCCATTTGGCCGGACACACTTTTCGGGGTCATGCCCGGCCGCGGAAGATCAACACGTCGCAGCCCCACCTAGGCAAAACAGAGAGGCCAGCATGCCGGTCTAAACCTAAGCGCGCAAGGGTCTGGGCCCATCGCCCTGAGCACACCTGCACGTTGCGTGGGCGGCCGAAAGCAGACCTAGCCTAGTGGCGTTCCAGTCCAATTCGGCGCGCGCCGCTCCGTCGCTGACGTCTGAAGAGCTTCGGCTGATACCACGACGTCGGGATACCCATAACTACTCCCACGTAGATGGTTAGTGCGTATAGGCTCGTAGCCAGACTCAGATCAAATACCAAGATCTCGTTAAGCGTGTTAAGTGTCCGCGAACGCCGAACAGGGCCAGGCCCACCTGTCTCCTAGGTGGTCTCAACCTGCCCTGTCGCTCCGCCACAAAGATCCACACAGAGGGCCGTCGGGACAAAGGTCCTTTCAGCCCCCAATCCGTGAATCACTCGCGGGTACTCTTCGAGCTGACCCGACTTTAGTCACCATCTGTATAGTATGTATGTATGTATAGTATATACCCGTGATCACCTCCCAGGTGATCACGGCCCGATAGTATAGCAAGGCAGACTGACAAGAATGTAGGGCCAATGATGATAAACTAGCATCCTATACTAAGCATTTAGGATTGCAGGTAAGGTATCAACAGGTGTAGCATCAATGTCAGGCTATGCATCAGAATAGGTACAACAGAAAGCAGTAACATGCTACACTACTCTAATGCAAGCAGTATAGAGAAGAATAGGCGATATCTGGTGATCAAGGGGGGGGGGCTTGCCTGGTTGCTCAGACAAGGAGGGGTCGTCGGTGACGTAGTCGTACTCGGTGGCATCAGCGTCGGTCTCGTAGTCTACCGGAGAGAAGAGGGGGAAGAAATAATGAATACAGAGCAAACAAAGCATCACAAAATATAACAAGGCAATACGCGGTGTTCGGTGTGCCCTAACACGGTAGTAGGTGATACCGGTGAAGGGGGGAAAACCCCGGGAAAGTATTCCCGGTGTTTCGTGTTTTCGGGCAGAGGAGCCGGAGGGGAAAGTTGCGGGTTCGATAGGTTAGGGGTGTGTGGCGGACGAACGGACCGCGTATCCGGATTCGTCTCGTCGTTCTGAACAACTTTCATGTACAAACTTTGTCCATCCGAGCCACGGTTTATTTTATATGATTTTCTAAAGTTTTAAATTATTTTTAGAATTTATTCAATTAATTTAATTCGACATTATTCAGAACAATGCATGCTGACATCAGCATGACATCAGCGGTCAACTGTGACTGTTGACCGGTCAAACTGACAGGTGGGGCCCGTTCGTCATTGTCTTAGACTAACTGAGCAAGTTTAATTAGTTTAATTAAGTCATTAGGTTAATTTAACCGGTTTAATTAAGTTAATTAATTATCTAATTAATTAATTAATATTTTTCTAATTAATTTTCTAATTCTTTTTTTTTAATGGGGGCATGGGGCCCAGTTGTCAATGGCAGAGGGGGTTAAACGGGTGGGCTATCGGGTGTGGGTGCACGGGCGCCTGGACCCGGGGACGCGGGGGCGCGAGCGCCCGGACTGGGCGCGGCCAGTCAGTGCCACGGTGAGGGGAGGACGCCGGCGCGGCGCCGGCGTGGCAGCGGCGAGGCCACGGCGGGGCAACAGGCACTAGGTGAGGCCGTGGCCGGAGAGAGCAGCAGCAAGGGAGCTGGGGCGCGGGAGCGAGACGGCGCGAGGGGCCGAGCAGGGTCACGGCGGCAACGGCGTTCGGCCGGCCGGCCGCGGTAGGCGCAGGCGGGCACCGTAGCTGGGAAGGCCGGTGCGTGCGGTGATGGGCACGGCTTCAGGCAGGGCGAACGCGAGCAACGACGGGAGGAGGGCAAAGCCCTGGTGCGTCCGGGAAGGGCGCAGACAGCGCCGGCGAGGACGCCACGGGCGCGGGGTCAGAGAGGGGAGAGAGAGAAGGAGGGGGTTTCCTCACCCCACGTTGCAGGGGAACAAGCGGCGAGGCTCGATGTGGTTCGGCGGGGAGGAGGACGGGGACGGTTCGGCGACGTAGGGGACGCAGGCCGGCGGGGAGGAGGACGGGGACGCGTCGATGACGGAGAGGCGAGCGGCGTGGTTCCGGCGACGGGATCCGGGGAGGCACGGCGTCGGGCGTGCGGTGAGGGGCGCCGTTGCCCTGGGTCGCTGGTCGGGGAGGAGGTGAGGACGGGCGGCGTCGGTGTGGCGGCGGGGCAGCACCGGGGCGTCGAGCCCGAGCCCGATTGGATCGGGGGGAGAGGCGAGTCAGCGAGCGAGAGAGGTGGGGAGGTCGCGCGCGGGGCTCTCCCCTGGCGGCGCTGGAGGAGAGGGTGGAGATCGTGGGGAGTGGGGGGGGTGTGCGGTCGGGTTGGTTAGGGTTTCGGTGCCCGGGGGATAAGGCAGTGCGGGGGGGGGGGGGCGGCTGGGCCGGCCCGTTCGGGCGGCGGAGGCCAGCTGGGCCACTTGGCCCAGCGGGGTAGGGGGTTTCTGTTGTTTTATTTTTACTTTTTTTATTTATTCTACCTTTTCTGTTTTATTTCATTTTAAATCATTTAGGCATTTTATAAAAATGTGTTTGCTTTATTATAATTACCCTTGTAGTATTCGGCACCCACCGAACATTTTTGTTTCAACTTTTGAAAACTTTTATTGTTGACACTAATTTAAATTTGAATTTTTAAAATGGTTTCGAATCAACCCGAGATTAGTAACAGTAACTGTGGTGACGTGGCATCATTAGCGGAGGATCACTGTAGCTTAATTACCCGGGCGTCACATCATCGGAGAGGCACCAATGGAGGTGGTGAACCCCATCCGAGATGGTGTCTAGATTGGATCTGGTGGTTCTGGACTCTACGACGGCTGGATGAATATTTCGTCGCTCCCCCTAGGGTTTCTAGAATATGGGTATTTATAGAGCAAAGAGGTGGTTCGGGGGCACCCGAGCTGGGCACAACCCACCAGGGTGCGCCTGAGCCTCCTGGCGCGCCCTGGTGGGTTGTTCATTGAAATCATCATGCCTAGCTAAAAGACATTAAAAAAAAGCGCTTGTTGGGAGACAACCCAACACTTTTACCTACTGTTTTGTGTGTTCACATGCTTATGCTACTGTAGTAATCATTTTTTATTGCTTTTGTTTCAATAAAGTGCCAAGTAAAGCCTTTAGGATCTTGTTGGGTGATAGTTGCTTTGATCTTGCTGAAAAACATAAACTTTTGCGCTCACAAAAATAATTCTACTTTTTAACAGAAGAGTGATATTGAGTTGATTCTCTTTGCAGAAGATTAATATACAAATTTCTCAGGTTGTCCTAATTTTTCAGAAGTTTTGAGTAGCAGAAGTATGGTTTGGGTACAGATTACTATAGACTATTCTGTTTTTGATAGATTCTGTTTTCAATGCATAGTTTGCTTGTTTTCTAGTTTCTATGGCTTATATTGCTCAATATAAATTGTAGAAATGATATGATACAATAGGTATTGTATGATAACAATTATGAATCTTGTCTTTGGCAGTACCAAAAGTGGATTGGTTTGCTCTTTATCATACTAACCTATCTCACAAAGTTCCGTTAAGTTTTGTGTGATTTAAGTTTTCATGTTTTGGGTGAGATATCGATATGAGGAGAATAAGGAGTGACAAGAACCTATGCTTGGGGATTGGCAAGGCACCCCAAGGAAATATTCAAGGAACATCCAAGCAACTAAGCTTGGGGATGCCGAGGAAGGCATCCCCTCTTTCGTCTCCAACATTATCGGTAACCTCACTTGGAGGTATGTTTTCATTCATCACATGATATGTGTTTTGCTTGGAGCGTCATTTTATTTTGTTAGGATTTTCTTGCTGTTATTTAGAATAATGGTTTGCATCTTTATTTCAATAAAAGTGGAATTGATAGCCTTTACTATGCTTATTTTACAAGTCTACATGTTGCTGTTTGAAAACAGAAAGTTTACCTCTGTTGCGAAAATTCCCTAGAAAATTCAGAATGTGATAAAATGCTGAAAGTTTTTGAAAAATGAGATATGATAAATTTTCTACAGTATGGTAAATTTTCATAACTTTTGAAGTTAGGGAAGTATTGTTATTCTTGCATTCTTTACAGACTATACTGTTTTGGCAGATTGCTGTTATGTTTGCATTGTTTGCATATGTTTGCTTGTTTAATGATTCTATTTGAGGATAGGAGTATTAAATATGCAGAGGCATTTAGTATGCAATGTTGAATAATAATTTTAGTGACTTTCTACAGTAGAGAATGATAATGTTTTTGCATTGGTTTATACTAACTTATCTCAAGAGTTCTTGTTGAGTTTTGTGTGGATGAAGCTTTTGAGATTTAGGAAAACCGTTATATGAGAAGAATTAAGGAGACACAAAATCTCAAGCTTGGGGATGCCTGATACGTCTCCGTCGTATCTATAATTTTTGATTGTTCCATGCCAATATTCTACAACTTTCATATACTTTTGGCAACTTTTTATACTATTTTTGGGACTAACATATTGATCCAGTGCCCAGTGCCAGTTCCTGTTTGTTGAATGTTTTTTGTTTCGTTGAATATCCATATCAAACGGAGTCCAAACGGGATAAAAACTCATGGAGATTTTTTTTCAGTATATATGTTTTTTTGGGAAGAAAAATCCACGTGAGACGGTGCTCGAGGGAGGCACGAGGCAGGGGGGCGCGCCCCACCCCCCTGGGCGTGCCCCTGACCCTCGTGGCCACCCCGTAAGGCGGTTGATGCCCTTCTTTCACCGTAAGAAAGCTAATATCCGGATAGAGATCGTATTAAAATTTCAGCCCAATCGGATAGTTGGTGCTAGTTGGTTTAATTGGTGGAAGATCATATGTTCAGATACTATATGCATATTAATACCTCTATGATTGTGAACATGTTTATGCTTTGTGAGTAGTTACTTTTGTTGCTGAGGACATGGGAGAAGTCTTGCTATTAGTAGTCATGTGAATTTGGCATTCGTTCGATATTTTAATGAGATGTATGTTGTCTCTCCTCTAGTGGTATTATGTGAATGTCGACTACATGATACTTCACCATTATTTGGGCCTAGAGGAAGGCATTGGGGAGTAATAAGTAGATGATGGGTTGCTAGAGTGACAGAAGCTTAAACCCTAGTTTATGCGTTGCTTCATAAGGGGCTGATTTGGATCCATATGTTTCATGTTATGTTTAGGTTTATCTTAATACTTTTGTTGTATTTGCGGATGCTTGCAATAGAGGTTAATCATAAGTGGGATGCTTGTCCAAGTAAGGACAGTACCCAAGCACCGGTCCACCCACATACCAAATTATCAAAGTAGTGAACGCGAATCATATGAATGTGATGAAAACTAGCTTGACGATATTCCCATGTGTCCTCGGGAGCGCTTTACATCTTATAAGAGTTTGTCCAGGCTTGTCCTGTGCTACAAAAAGGATTGGGACACCTTGCCACACCTTATTTACTTATCATTTCCTTTTGCTCCTCATTGGGTTCGACACTCTTACTTATCGAAAGGACTACGATAGATCCCCTATACTTGTGGGTCATCAAGACTCTTTTCTGGCGTCGTTGCCGGCGAGTGAAGCGCCTTTGGTAGGTGGAATTTGGTAAGGAAAAAATTATATAGTGTGCTGAAATTTACTGTCACTTGTCCCTATGGAAAGTAATCCTCTGAGGGGCTTGTTCGGGGTATCTTCACCCCGGCCAGTAGAGCAAAGAGTTGCTCCTCAACCTACTGAACCTACTGAAAATTAAAATGAAAATGATAATGCTTGCTTTGAAGTTCCTTCGGGTATGATAGAAAAACTGCTAGCTAATCCTTTTCTAGGAGATGGAACAAAACATCCTGATGAACATTTGATATATGTGGATCAAGTTTGTGGATTATTTAAGCTTGCAGGTGTACCCGGAGATGTTGTTAAGAAGAAGGTCTTCCCCTTATCTTTGAGGGGAGATGCATCGACATGGTATAGGCTATGTGATGATATGGAATTGAAATTGGAATTTCATCAGAAGTTTTATCCTATGCATCTTGTTCATCTTCTCATATGTTGCGCCGGCGTTTTTGAGCCCGAAAGGCATTGTGTTGAAACAGAAGGGACCGTATGGTGTGATGAATGCCGTTGCGGCTTGGTCGGACTCCGCCATCTTGATTTGGTGGTAACCGGAGTATGCGTCGAGGAAACCCAATGACTCATGTCCTGCGGTAGCATCAATAATTTGATCAATGCGGGGGAGGGGGAAGGGATCCTTTGGGCAAGCTTTATTGAGCTCCTTGAAATCGACACAAAGGCGCCAGGATTTATCCTTCTTTGGTACCATCACCAGGTTTGCTAGCCAGTCCGGGTGTTTTATTTCTCTGACGAATCCGGCCTCCAATAACTTGGCTAGTTCCTCTCCCATGGCCTGTCTCTTAGGTTCGGAGAAACACCGAAGAGCCTGCTTGACCGGCTTGAACCCCTTTAGGATATTGAGGCTATGCTCGGCGAGCCTGCGTGGGATTCATGGCATGTCTGAGGGATGCCAGGCGAATATGTCCCAATTCTTGCGCAGGAACTCTCGTAGTGCGGCGTCCATGGCGGGGTTTAACTGTGCCCCGATGGAGGCTGTTTTTTGTAGGGTCTGTTGGGTGGACTTGGAATTTGACTATTTCATCCGTTGGTTTAAAAGAGGTGGACTTGGATCTCTTGTCGAGTATCACGTCGTCCCTGTCCACTGTGGAGCGTAGCGTGGTTAATTCCTCGGCCGAGAGGGCTTCGGATAATGCCTCGAGGGCCAGTGCGGCTGTTTTGTTTTTGGCGCGGAGTGCTGTGTCCGGATCACTGGCGAGAGTGATGATTTTGTTTGCCCGGGCATTTTGAGCTTCATGTACCCATAATGGGGTACGGCTTGGAAGATTGTGAACACCTCCTGTCCTAAAAGAGCGTGATATCCACTACTAAACGGGGCCACTTGGAATGTAATTTCTTCGGACCTGTAGTTCTCTGGCGTGCCGAATACCACGTCTAGTGTGATTTTCCCAGCACAGCGTGCTTCTCGACTGGGGGTGATTCCTCTGAAGGTTGTGCTACTTTGCTCAATGCGGTTCCAGTCTATTTCCATCTTTTGAAGAGTTTCCTCGTAGATGAGGTTTAATCCACTGCCGTCGTCCATGAGTACTTTGGTGAGTCGAAAGCCGTCCACGATTGGACTGAGGACCAGTGCGGCTGGTGCTTGGGCTGTTCGGAATTTAGGTTCATCACTGGAATTGAAGGTGATAGCCGTGTCGCTCCATGGATTTATTGCTGCCACGTGGCAGATTTCGGCAATGCTGCGGAGTGTTCGCTTGCGCCTATTATTTGATGCGAAGGTCTCAAAGACTGTTAATACCGTATTGTTATCCGTGGGATGGTACTCTGTGGCATCTGGGATGAGAAGATCCTCACCGCTTTTGGCCACCTGCCGGAGTATCCAACATGCTCTAAGGCTGTGTGTTGGTATGGTATCCGCCGTACTATGAATTTTGCAGGGGCCGTTAAGCCATCCCTCCAATACGGTTCCATGCCCCGTAGAGGGTTTTTGTTTCTTTGTAACAAATTTGGGTGTCTTATGATAGTGCACCCTTTTGCTTCGGACTGGGTGTATATTCTGAGCCGGATTATCCCAAAATTTTGTTTCGGTTTTCCAGGCGCTTTCCATCGCATAGTACTTTCGTACTATGGACGCCAAGTCAGCGAAGTGTGATATGTCACTGCAACTTATGGCGTTAAGGATTCCCTTGTCCGTGCATTTATTGCAAAAAAGTGAGACCGCGACTTCCTCGCGGCAGTCCTTAACCTTGTACATCACAAGGCGGAATCTGGCCCAATAATGATGTACTCTTTCATGGCGCTCTTGCCTGATGTTGGAAAGATCGTTTATGTCTAGGTGGGTGGGTGGTTTTGAGTCCAAACCCCTACCCGATCTGAGACCCAGGGGCCAAGGAGTTTCCGATCTTGGAAGTTCGGATTCCGGGATGTTGCCCGATGAGTCAGGCCCGCTGCCTGACTCTAGGTTCAGGGTTTGGGCGATGTCCTCCCGTAAACGGGTATCTGGCTTGGAGAGCTCAGGAATTCGGACATAGTTGGTCCTCAAGATAGAGGAGGAATCGCTGCATTGTTCCTCCACCACCGCAACATGATGGGTGACCGGTGGAGAATTAATCTCCCTTTGATCGGGTTTAAGCCCAATCCGATCATAGTCCATAGCAACTCCCAAGGCGGCGATGCGATCCAAGAGTTCATTTAGGGAAGAGAGCTCCATTGGATCCATCTGCTCGGCGAATTCCGAGCTGACGTGGAGGCTGTTTTCGATGACCCGAGAAGTCATCGTCGGTGCAGCGGCCGAACAGGCGGTCATGATGAAACTGCCTAGCCGGAGAGTTTGGCCGACAGTCAGAGCTCCCCCGACGGTAATTTCGTTTTTAACAACGAGATGAGGCGTCCTTCCTTACGGCGACGTCATAGAGGAACTCTCAATGAAAGCACCAATGTCGGTGTCAAAACCGGCGGATCTCGGGTAGGGGGTCCCGAACTGTGCGTCTAAGGCGGATGGTAACAGGAGGCAGGGGACACGATGTTTTACCCAGGTTCGGGCCCTCTTGATGGAGGTAAAACCCTATGTCCTGCTTGATTTATTCTTGATGATATGAGTATTACAAGAGTTGATCTACCACGAGATCGGAGAGGCTAAACCCTAAAAGCTAGCCTATGGTATGATTGTATGTTGTCCTACGGACTAAAACCCTCCGGTTTATATAGACACCGGAGGGGGCTAGGGTTACACAAGGTCGGTTACAAAGGAGTAGATATCCACATCCGTATTGCCTAGCTTGCCTTCCAAGCCAAGTAGAGTCCTATCCGGACACGAGACGAAGTCTTCAATCTTGTATCTTCATAGTCCAACAGTCCGGCCAAAGGATATAGTCCGGCTGTCTGGAGACCCCCCAATCTAGGACTCCCTCACCCTATCTTTCTCTGTGTCCGATTAAAACTCCATACCCATAAGTATTGCGTGAGTGTCAGCAATTGTGAAAGATTATATGATAGTTGAGTATGTGGACTTGCTGAAAAGCTCTTATACATTGACTCTTTCCTATGTTATGATAAATTGCAATTGCTTCAATGACTGAGATTGTAGTTTGTTAGTTTTCAATGAAGTTTACGATTCATACTTGATATTGTGATTGAATTATTACTCTAGCATTAGAGATCATATGACAAGGATTATATAAGTTACTGTTCTAAGAATGATCATGATGCCCTCATGTCCGTATTTTATTTTTATCGACACCTCTATCTCTAAACATGTGGACATATTTTTTGATTTCGGCTTTTTGCTTGAGGACAAGCGAGGTATAAGCTTGGGGGAGTTGATACGTCCATTTTGCATCATGCTTTTATATCAATATTTATTGCATTATGGGCTGTTATTACACATTATGTCACAATACTTATGCATATTCTCTCTTATTTTACAAGGTTTACATAAAGAGGGAGAATGCTGGCAGCTGGGATTCTGGGCTGGAAAAGGAGCAAATATTAGAAACCTATTCTGCACAGCTCTAAAAGTCTTGAAACTTCACGGAAGATGTTTTCCAAATATATAAAAAATACTGAGAGCAAGAACTTCACCAGGGGGGCCACAACCTTCCCACGAGGGTGGGGGCGCACCCTACCCCCTGGGCGCGCCCCCTACCTCGTGGGCCCCCTAGTGGCCCTCCGGTGGCCATCTTCTGCTATATGGAGTCTTTCGGTGGGAAAAAATCATAAGCCATCTTCTCGGACGAAACTCCGCCGCCATGAGGCGGAACCTTGGCGGAACCAATCTAGGGCTCTGGCGGAGCTGTTCTACCGGGGAAACTTCCCTCCCAGAGGGGGAAATCATCGCCATCGTCATTACCAATGCTCCTCTCATCGGGAGAGGGCAATCTCCATCGACATCTTCATCAGCACCATCTCATCTCAAAACCCTAGCTCATATCTTGTATCCAATTCTAGTCTCCAAGTCCAAGATTGGAGCTAGTAGGTTGCTATTAGTGTTAATTACTCCTTGTAGTTGATGCTAGTTGGTTTAATTGGTGGAAGATCATATGTTCAGATCCTATATGCATATTAATACCCCTCTGATTATGAACATGTTTATGCTTTGTGAGTAGTTACTTTTGTTCCTGAGGACATGGAAGTCTTGCTATTAGTAGTCATGTGAATTTGGCATTCGTTCGATATTTTGATGAGATGTATGTTGTCGCTCCTCTAGTGGTGTTACGTGAATGTCGACTACATGACACTTCACCATTATTTGGGCCTAGAGGAAGGCATTGGGGAGTAATAAGTAGATGATGGGTTGCTAGAGTGACAAAAGCTTAAACACTAGTTTATGCGTTGCTTCTTAAGGGGCTGATTTGGATCCATATGTTTCATGCTATGATTAGGTTTACCTTAATACTTTTGTTGTATTTGCGGATGCTTGCAATAGAGGTTAATCATAAGTGGGATGCTTGTCCAAGTAAGGACAGTACCCAAGCACCGGTCCACCCACATACCAAATTATCAAAGTACCGAACGCGAATCATTTGAACATGATGAAAACTAGCTTGACGATATTCCCATGTGTCCTCGGGAGCGCTTTACATCTTATAAGAGTTTGTCCAGGCTTGTCCTTTGCTACAAAAAGGATTGGGCCACCTTGCTGCACCTTATTTACTTTTTTTACTTGTTGCTCGTTACAAATTATCTTATCACAAAACTATCTGTTACCACTTATTTCAGTACTTGGAGAGAATACCTTACTGGAAACCGCTTATCATTTCCTTCTACTCCTCGTTGGGTTCGACACTCTTACTTATCGGAAGGACTACGATAGATCCCCTATACTTGTGGGTCATCATTAGGCCATCATCGGTTGGTACCATATCGAAATCACTCATGATTGCAGAGAACAGATCTGGCGAGAAAAAGGCGATCGGAAAAGAGAGGCGAACAAAACAACAAATTTTTGTGAAGTGGGGGATAGGAAAACGAGAGGCAAATGGCAAATAATGTAATTTGCGAGGATATGAGATTTTTGATTAGGAACCTGGTATATGTTGAAGATCCTCCCCGGCAACGGCGCCAGAAATTCCTTTTGATGTCGCTTGAAGCTACGTCGATATTTCCCCAAAGAGGAAGGGATGATGCAGCACAACGGCGGTAGGTATTTCCCTCAGATATGAAACCAAGGTTATTGAATCAGTAGGAGAACCAAGCAACACAACGTAAACATCCCCTGCACACAGATAACAAATCCTCGCAACCCGACGTGTTAAAGGGGTTGTCAATCCCTTTCGGGGTACGACGCCTCAAGTGGCAAACGGACGTGAGATAAATTTGTAGTAAATTGATAGATCGAACGCTAAATAAAATAAATAAGGAAAAAATGCAGCAAAGTATTTTTGGGTTTTTGGTTTAGTAGATCTGAAAATAAAAGCAAAGGAAAATAGATTGCAAAGGCAAATATATGAGAAAGAAGTCCCGGGGGCCATAGGTTTCACTAGTGGCTTCTCTCGAGGAAAATAGCAAATGGTGGGTAAACAAATTACTGTTGGGCAATTGATATAACTTCAAATAATTATGACGATATCCAGGCAATGATCATTATATAGGCATCACGTCCAAGATTAGTAGACCGACTCCTGCCTACATCTACTACTATTACTCCACACATCGACCGCTATCCAGCAAGCATCTAGTGTATTAAGTTCATGGAGAAACAAAGTAGTGCAATAAGAACGATGACATGATGTAGACAAGATCTATCTATGTAGATATAGACCCCATAGTTTTATCCTTAGTAGCAACGATACATATGTGTCGTTTCCCTTTCTGTCACTGGGATCAAGCACCGTAAGATCGAACCCACTACAAAGCACCTCTTCACATTGCAAGATAAATAGATCAAGTTAGCCAAACAAAACCCAAATATCGGATAAGAGATACGAGGCTATAAGCAATCATGCATATAAGATATCAAAGAGACTCAAATAACTTTCATGGATATAAAAACATATAACTGACCATAAACTCGAAGTTCATCAGATCCCAACAAACACACCGCAAAAAGAGTTACATCATATGGATCTGCAAGAGACCATTGTATTGAGAATCAAGAGAGAGAGAGAGGGATGAAGCCATCTAGCTACTAACTACGGACCCAAAGGTCTACAAAGAACTACTCACACATCATCGAAGAGGCACCAATGGAGGTGGTGAACCCCATCCGAGATGGTGTCTAGATTGGATCTGGTGGTTCTGGACTCTGCGGCGGCTGGATGAATATTTCGTCGCTCCCCCTAGGGTTTCTAGAATATTGGGTATTTATAGAGCAAAGAGGCGATTCGGGGGCACCCAAGGTGGGCACAACCCACCAGGGTGCGCCTGAGCCTCCTGGCGTGCCCTGGTGAGTTGTTCATTGAAATCATCATGCCTAGCTAAAAGACATTAAAGAAAAGCGCTTGTTGGGAGACAACCCAACACTTTTACCTACTGTTTTTGTGTGTTCACATGCTTATGCTACTGTAGTAATCATGTTTTATTGCTTTTGTTTCAATAAAGTGCCAAGTAAAGCCTTTAGGATCTTGTTGGGTGATAATTGCTTTGATCTTGCTGAAAAACATAAACTTTTGCGCTCAAAAAAATAATTCAAGTTTTTAACAGAAGAGTGATATTGAGTTGATTCTTTTTGCAGTAGATTAATATAAAATTGCTCAGGTTGTCCTATTTTTCAGAATTTTTGAGTAGCAGAAGTATGGTTTGGGTACAGATTACTATAGACTTTTCTGTTTTTGATAGATTCTGTTTTCAATGCATAGTTTGCTTGTTTTCTAGTTTTATGGCTTATATTGCTCAATATAAATTGTAGAAATGATATGATACAGTAGGAATTGTATGATAACAATTATGAATCTTGTCTTTGGCAGTACCAAAAGTGGATTGGTTTGCTCTTTATCATACTAACCTATCTCACAAAGTTCCGTTAAGTTTTGTGTGATTTAAGTTTTCATGTTTTGGGTGAGATATCGATATGAGGAGAATAAGGAGTGACAAGAACCTATGCTTGGGGATTGGCAAGGCACCCCAAGGAAATACTCAAGGAACATCCAAGCAACTAAGCTTGGGGATGCCCAGGAAGGCATCCCCTCTTTCGTCTCCAACATTATCGGTAACCTCACTTGGAGCTATGTTTTCATTCGTCACATGATATGTGTTTTACTTGGAGCGTCAATTTATTTTGTTAGGATTTGCCTGTTGTTATTTAGAATAATGGTTTGCATCTTTATTTCAATAAAAGTGGCATTGATAGCCTTTACTATGCTTATTTTACAAGTCTACATGTTGCTGTTTGAAAACAGAAAGTTTGTTGCTGTTGCAAAAATTCCCTAGAAAATTCAGAATGTGATAAAATGCTGAAACTTTTTGAAAAATGAGATATGATAAATTTTCTACAGTACGGTAAATTTTCATTACTTTTGGAGTTAGGGAAGTATTGATACTCTTTCATTCTTTACAGACTATACTGTTTTGGTAGATTGCTGTTATGTTTGCATTGTTTGCATACGTTTGCTTGTTTAATGATTCTATTTGAGGATAGGAGTATTAAATATGCAGAGGCATTTAGTATGCAATGTTGAATAATAATTTTAGTGATTTTCTACAGTAGAGAATTATAAGGTTTTTGCATTGGTTTATACTAACTTATCTCATGAGTTCTTGTTGAGTTTTGTGTGGATGAAGCTTTTGAGATTTAGGAAAACCGTGATATGAGAAGAATTAAGGAGACACAAAATATCAAGCTTCGGGATGCCTGATATGTCTCCGCCGTATCTATAATTTTTGATTGTTCCATGCCAATATTCTACAACTTTCATATACTTTTGGCAACTTTTTATACTATTTTTGGGACTAACATATTGATCCAGTGCCCAATGCCAGTTCCTGTTTGTTGCATGTTTTTTGTTTCGCAGAATATCCATATCAAACGGAGTCCAAACGGGATTAAAACTGGCGGAGATTTTTTTTGCAATATATATGTTTTCTTGGGGAAGAAAATTCCACGCAAGACGGTGCTCGAGGGAGGCACGAGGCAGGGGGGCGCGTCCCACCCCCCTGGGCGCGCCCCTGACCCTCGTGGCCACCCTGTAAGGTGGTTGATGCCCTTCTTTCGGCGTAAGAAATCTAATATCCGGATAGAGATCGTGTTAAAATTTCAGCCCAATCGGAGTTACGAATCTCCGGGAATATAAGAAACGGTGAAAGGGTAGAATATGAGAACGTAGAAATAGAGAGAGACAGAGAGACAGATCCAATCTCGGAGGGGCTCTCGCCCCTCCCATGCCATGGAGGCCAAGGACCAGAGGGGAAACCCTTCTCCCATCTAGGGAGGAGGTCAAGGAAGAAGAAGACAGAGGGGCCCCCTCTCCCCTTCTCTTCCGGTGGCGCCGGAACGCTGCCGTGGCCATCATCATCACCGCAATCTTCACCAACAACTTCACCGCCATCATCACCAACTCTTCCCCCTCTATGCAGCGGTGTAACCTCTCTCTCTCTTACCTGCTATAATCTCTTCCTAAACATGGTGCTCAATGCTATATATTATTTCCCAGTGATGTATGGCTATCCTATGATGTTTGAGTAGATCCGTTTTGTCCTATGGGCTATTTGATGATCAAGATTGGTTTGAGTTGCATGCTTTATTATTGCTGTTGTCCTATGGTGCTCTCCGTGTCGCGCAAGCGTGAGGGATCCCCGCTGTAGGGTGTTGCTATACGTTCATGATTCGCTTATAGTGGGTTGCGTGAGTGACTGAAACACAAACCCGAGTAAGGGGTGTTGCGCATGGGATAAAGAGGACTTGATACTTTAATGCTATGGTTGGGTTTTACCTTAATGATCTTTAGTAGTTGCGGATGCTTGCTAGAGTTCCAATCATAAGTGCATATGATCCAAGTAGAGAAAGTATCTTAGCTTATGCCTCTCCCACAAATAAAATTGCAATAATGATCACCGGTCTAGTTATCGTTTGCCTAGGGACAAATAACTTTCTCGTAACAAAAATCTCTTTACTAAAACTAAGTTAGTTGTGTCTTTATCTAAACAGCCCCTACTTTTTATTTACATGCTCTTTATTATCTTGCAAACCTATCCATTAACACCTACAAAGTACTTCTAGTTTCATACTTGTTGTAGGTAAAGCGAACATCAAGCATGCGTAGAGTTGTATCGGTGGTCGATAGAACTTGAGGGAATATTTGTTCTGCCATTAGCTCCTCGTTGGGTTCGACACTCTTACTTATCGAAAACTGTTGCGATCCCCTATACTTGTGGGTTATCAAGACCTTTTTCTGATGCCGTTGCCGGGGAGTCATAGCATGGGGTGAATATTCTCGTGTGTGCTTGTTTGCTTTATCACTAAGTAATTTTTATTTGCTGTTCTAAGTTATTCTCTATCTTTAGTTATGGACATGGAGCACGAAATACCAAAAAAATTAGGTGTACCTGCTACTCATGGAGACGGGGAACCTCCTAAAACCCTCGATGCTCATTATGTGAAAGATATCATGTACTACTTTGATAATCCTGAGAAAATCCCATTCAATTATATAATGGGAGACACGTTGGATCAACGTGAATACTTTAGGGATTATCGCTTGACTCAAAAAGGGAAACTATTATGGGATCAAATTTATATGTTGTATTGGTATGTTAGGCAACTATGCTTCAGATATGATTATACTTGTTGCTCTAGGATGAAGGCTCCACACCTTCCCTTTTCATGAAAATTTAATAATGATAAAACCTTGCTTCTTATGCTAATGGTATATATGATTACTATGATGTGGAATAAATAGAAGAATTTGTTTCTTTTATTGGTGCTTATGAAATTGAATCTTTGTTTAAAGAGTGTGAAAATTTTGAAGATTCAGTTTATAGACCTGAAAATTTAGCTATCCTTAAATGTTGCTATGAGAATTATGAATTCAATTCTGATATTGATGCGTTTATTGAGAAAGTCTCCGCTGTCCAAGAAGAGCCTAATATTTTGCAGGAGTCTATGGAAGAAGAAATTGATGAAACTGTGAGCTCATTGGATGAAAAAGATGATGAGGAGAGAGAAGAAGAAAAGGAGGAAGAGCGGATTAGCTACCCGTGCCCACCTTCTAATGAGAGTAACTCTTCAACTCATACATTGTTTAATTTCCCTTCGTGCTTACCGAAGGATGATTGCTATGATGATTGTTATGATCCCGTTTATTCTTTTGAAATATCCCTTTTTGATGATGCTTGCTATGCTTGTGGCCAAGATGCCAATATGAATTATGCTTATGGAGATGAGCTTGCTATAGTTCCTTATGTTAAATATGAAATTGTTGCTATTGCACACACACATGATAGTCCTATTATCTTTTTGAATTCTCCTGACTACACTATATCAGAGAAGTTTGCACTTATTAAGGATTATATTGATGGGTTGCGTTTTACAATTACACATGATGATTTTGATGAATATAATATGCATGTGCTTGCTGCTCCTACTTGCAATTATTATGAGAGAGGAACTATATCTCCACCTCTCTATGTTTCCAACATGGTAAAATTGCAAGAAACTGTTTATACTATGCATTGGCCTTTACTTTGTGTGCATGAATTGTTCTTTTATGACATGCCGATGCATAGGAAGAGAGTTAGACTTTGTTGTTTCATGATATATGTTACATTGTGCTCACTACTAAATTACAAATCATTGTTAATTAAAATTGTCTTTGATATACCTTGGGATCCGGGTGGATTCATTATTTGAGCACTATATGCCTAGCTTAATGGCTTTAAAGAAAGCGCTGCCAGGGAGACAACCCAGAAGTTTTAGAGAGTAATTTACTTCTGTTGAGTGCTTTTATATAGTTTAAAAACAACAAAAAAATAAAGAGGGGAACCTAAAACTTTTTCAAAAAGGAAAGCGAAAGTGAGAAAGACGAGCATTGTTGAAGTGGGAGCTAGCCTTGAACTTTGTTCATGCTCACGGAAACTTTGTGAATCTTGATTACAGGAACTTCTCAACAAAAATAACTATCCCCTTTTACAATTCCATTGTATTATAAAAATAATGTGCCAAGGTTTGCCTTTAGGATGTTTACTTTGCTTGTTGGTTTGTACGGTGCAGGACAGAAACTTTGGCTGTAGTGCGCGATTTTACATTTTTTTACTGGAACGTCAAATAGTTCTGATTCTTTTTGCACTATCTTTATATACAAATTTTTTATTTTTCGTAATTTTGGCAGAATTTTCAAGTATCAGAAGTATGGTGAATGTTCATATTGTTACAAACTGTTCTGTTTTAGACAGATTCTGTTTTTGATGCATAGTTTGCTTGTTTTGATGAAACTAACGATTTATATCAGTGGATTAAGCCATGGAAAACTTATATTACAGTAGACACAATGAAAAAACAAAAGATGAATTGGTTTGCAACATTACTTAGAGTAGTGATTTGCTTTATTATACTAACGGATCTTACCGAGTTTTCTGTTGAAGTTTTGTGTGGATGAAGTGTTCGATGATCGAGAAGGTCTCGATGTGAGAAGAAGGAAGAAAGGCAAGAGCTCAATCTTGGGGATGCACTAGGCACCCCAAGTAAATATTCTAGGAGACTCAAGCGTCTAAGATTGGGGATGCCCCGGAAGGCATCCCCTCTTTCTTCAACAAATATCGGTATGTTTTCGGATTCGTTTCGTTCATGCGATATGTGCAATCTTGGAGCGCCTTTTGCAATTAGTTTTCATTTTTATTTTATGCACCATGCTGGTATGAGATAGTCCTTGGTTGATTTATAGAATGCTCTATGCACTTCACTTATATCTTTTGAGTATGGCTTTATAGAATGCTTCATGTCCTTCACTTATATCATTTGAAGTTTGGATTGCTTGTTTCTCTTTACATAGAAAACCGCCATTTGTAGAATGCTCTTTTGCTTCACCTATATTTGTTAGAGCATGGGCATATCTTTTGTAGAAAGAATTATACTCTCTTGCTTCACTTATATCTATTTAGAGAGATGACAGGAATTGGTCATTCACATGGTTAGTCATAAAATCCTACATAAAACTTGTAGATCACTGAATAAGATATGTTTGATTCATTGCAATAGTTTTGCGATATAAAGATGGTGATATTAGAGTCATGCTGGTGGGTAGTTGTGGATTAGTAGAAATACTTGTGTTGAGGTTTGTGATTCCCGTAGCATGCACGTATGGTGAACCGTTATGTGATGAAGTCGGAGCATGATTTATTTATTGATTGTCTTCCTTATGAGTGGCGGTCGGGGACGAGCGATGGTCTTTTCCTACCAATCTATCCCCCTAGGAGCATGCGCGTAGTACTTTGTTTCGATAGCTAATAGACTTTTGCAATAAGTATGTGAGTTCTTTATGACTAATGTTGAGTCCATGGATTATACGCACTCTCACCCTTCCACCATTGCTAGCCTCTCTAGTACCGCACAACTTTCGCCGGTACCATAAACCCACCATATACCTTCCTCAAAACAGCCACCATACCTACCTATTATGGCATTTCCATAGCCATTCCGAGATATATTGCCATGCAACTTCCATCATCATCATATACATGACTTGAGCATTCGTTGTCATATTGCTTTGCATGATCGTAAGATAGCTAGCATGATGTTTTCATGGCTCGTCCGTTTTTTGATGTCATTCTTACGCTAGATGATTGCACATCCCAGTACACCACTGGAGGCATTCATATAGAGTCATATCTTTGTTCTAGTATCGAGTTGTAATATAGAGTTGTAAGTAAATAAAAGTGTGATGATCATCATTATTAGAGCATTGTTCCAATGAGAAAAGGATGATGGAGACTATGATTCCCCCACAAGTCGGGATGAGACTCCAGACAAAAAAAATA
The DNA here is from genome assembly GCF_018294505.1 of Triticum aestivum. Lineage (NCBI taxonomy): Eukaryota > Viridiplantae > Streptophyta > Magnoliopsida > Poales > Poaceae > Triticum > Triticum aestivum. Next base: position 104,294,985 of record NC_057800.1, on the reverse strand, counting down.
AATTTTTTTATTAAAAGAATAAAAAAGAGATCCATAAAAAAAGAAGGCCCCAAAAAATAATGGGAGAAAAAGAGAGAAGGGACAATGCTACTATCCTTTTTCCACACTTGTGCTTCAAAGTAGCACCATGTTCTTCATATAGAGAGTCTCTTGAGTTATCACTTTCATATAATAGTGGGAATTTTCATTATAGAACTTGGCTTGTATATTCCGATGATGGGCTTCCTCAAATGCCCGAGGTCTTCATGAGCAAGCAAGTTGGATGCACACCCACTTAATTTTCAGTCTGAGCTTTCATACACTTATAGCTCTTAGTGCATCCGTTGCATGGCAATCCCTACTCATTCACATTGATATCTATTGATGGGCATCTTCATAGCCCGTTGATACGCCTAGTTGATGTGAGACTATCTTCATCTTTTTGTCTTCTCCACAACCACCATTCTATTCCACCTATAGTGTTATGTCCATGGCTCATGCTCATGTATTGCGTGAAAGTTGAAAAGGTTTGAGAACGTCAAAAGTATGAAACAATTGCTTGGCTTGTCATCGGGGTTGTGCATGATTTGAATATTTTGTGTGGTGAAGATGGAGCATAGCCAGACTATATGATTTTGTTGGGATAACTTTCTTTGGCCATGTTATTTTGAAAAGACATGATTGCTTTATTAGTAGGCTTGAAGTATTATTGTTTTTATGTCAAATGATAGACTATTGCTTTGAATCACTCGTATCTTAATATTCATTCCATGATTAGCTATGTGATCAAGATTATGCTAGGTAGCATTCCACATCAAAAATTATCTTTTTTATCATTTACCTACTTGAGGACGAGCAGGAATTAAGCTTGGGGATGCCGATATGTCTCCGCCGTATCTATAATTTTTGATTGTTCCATGCCAATATTCTACAACTTTCATATACTTTTGGCAACTTTTTATACTATTTTTGGGACTAACATATTGATCCAGTGCCTAGTGCCAGTTCCTGGTTGTTGCATGTTTTTTGTTTCGCAGAATATCCATATCAAACGGACTCCAAACGGGATAAAAACTGACAGAGATTTTTTGCAATATATATGTTTTTTGGGAAGAAAAATCCACACGAGACAGTGCTCGAGGGAGGCACGAGGCAGGGGGGCGCGCCCCACCCCCTGGGCGCGCCCCTAAGCCTCGTGGCCACCCCGTAAGGCGGTTGATGACCTTCTTTCGCCGCAAGAAAGCTAATATCCGAATAGAGATCGTGTTAATATTTCAGCTCAATCAGAGTTACGAATCTTCGGGAATATAAGAAACGGTGAAAGGGTAGAATCTGAGAACGTAGAAATAGAGAGACACGGAGAGACAGAATCTGAGAACGCAGAAATAGAGAGAGACAGAGAGACAGATCAAATCTCGGAGGAGCTCTCGCCCCTCCCTTGCCATGGAGGCCAAGGACCAGAGGGGAAACCCTTCTCCCATCTAGGGAGGAGGTCAAGGAAGAAGAATACGAAGGGGCCCCCTCTCCCCTTCTCTTTCGGTGGCGCCGGAACGCTACCGTGGCCATCATCATCACTGCAATCTTCACCAACAACTTCACCGCCATCATCACCAACTCTTCCCCCTCTATGCAGCGGTGTAACCTCTCTCTTACCCACTGTAATCTCTACCTAAACATGGTGCTCAATGCTATATATTATTTCCCAGTGATGTATGGCTATCCTATGATGTTTGAGTAGATCCGTTTTGTCCTATGGGCTATTTGATGATCAAGATTGGTTTGAGTTGCATGTTTTATTATTGGTGTTGTCCTATGGTGCTCTCCGTGTCACGCAAGCGTGAGGGATCCCCGCCGTAGGGTGTTGCAATACGTTCATGATTCTCTTATAGTGGGTTACGTGAGTGACTAAAACACAAACCCGAGTAAGGGGTTGTTGCGTATGGGATAAAGAGGACTTGATACTTTAATGCTATGGTTGGGTTTTACCTTAATGATCTTTAGTAGTTGCGGATGCTTGCTAGAGTTCCAATCATAAGTGCATATGATCCAAGTAGAGAAAGTATCTTAGCTTATGCCTCTCCCTCAAATAAAATTGCAATAATGATTACCGGTCTAGTTATTGTTTGCCTAGGGACAAATAACTTTCTCGTAACAAAAAGCTCTTTACTAAAACTAACTTAGTTGTGTCTTTATCTAAACGGCCCCTACTTTTTATTTACATGCTCTTTATTATCTTGTAAACCTATCCATCAACACCTACAAAGTACTTCTAGTTTCATACTTGTTCTAGGTAAAGCGAACATCAAGCGTGCGTAGAGTTGTATCGGTGGTCGATAGAACTTGAGGGAATATTTGTTCTGCCTTTAGCTCCTCGTTGGGTTCGACACTCTTACTTATCGAAAACTGTTGCGGTCCCCTATACTTGTGGGTTATCAAGAATGCCCAAGGCACCCCAAGATAATATTTCCAGAAGTCTCAAGCATCTAAGCTTGGGGATGCCCCGGTAGGCATCCCAGCTTTTCTCTTCAACAATTATCTGTTAGTATCGGTTGAGCCTAAGTTTTTGCTTCTTCACATGAGTTGTGCTATTCTTAAGATGTCATTTTGTTTTGCTTTGCTTGCTGTTTTACTAAAATTCTTAGATCTGAAAGTTTTTAAATAAAATAGAGCCCTCAAATAGTTTCCAGGGAAGCTAAGTAAGCGACATTCACATCCCATCAATGAAGCTCTTTTCTATGTCATTTACTCTTGTGCTTCACTTATATCCTATGAGTAAATTGTTGAATAAATTGAATGTCATGAAGTTGAAATAATATCATGCCTAGTGGTAGCTTCACATTGTGTTTAGAAAGTGAAATATTTTGAGGCTTGACAATCACAATATTGGTCATACAAGGAATTCATGAATAATTATTATAAGGAAGAGAACTTTCACATATAAATATACTATCATGGAAATCTTTTGTGATTGTGAGACCCCATCAAAATATTATATGCCAAAGTTGTTGACGTTGGACAAGGAAGACAACGTAATGGTTTATGTTTGTTCATATTCACATAGAAGTTATATTGTCATAGATCCTTCAACATGTGGTGCTTGCCCCCCATGTTTGCTAGCCAAAATTCCGCACCAAGTAGAGATACTACTTGTGCATCCAAAAACCCTTAAACCCAAATCTTATTTTCAAGAGTCCACCATACCCACCTAAGGATTGAGAAAGATCCTTCGAGTAAGTTATCATCGGTGCAATAAGGCAATACAAATTTCTTATAAAAGTGTAAGATCATTTAGTGTAAGAGAAAATTGGGCGATCTACGAACTTGTGATGGTAAACCAATAAAAGCGACATACTACATAATAGAGGTTGCTATCACAAGGGGCAATATAACATGACGTTCTTTTGCACTAAGGGGTTGATCATACAAACAAATAAGTGCATGGCAACCTCTGCTTCCCTCTGCGAAGGGCCTATCTTTTACCTTTCAGTATTTACTTTTATGCAAAGAGTCAAAGTATTCCTCTTTATTCCTTTTTATTTTTCTCTTTTGGCAAGCATCATGCGGTGAGGAAAGATCTAGGCAGATATGTCCAGTTGAATATGGGTAGCATGAGTTATTATTGTTGACATCACCCTTGAGGTGAATACGTTGGGAGGCAAAACAATAAGCCCCTATCTTTCTATGTGTCCGGTTGAAACGTTTTGCTCATGTGTATGCGGTAAGTGTTAGCAATCATAGAAGACTATATGATGGTTGAGTATGTGGAGCTCTTACTTAAACTCTATTGAATAAGTTGAATTGCAATTGCTTGATGACTGAGAACATAGGTTGCTGGGTTTCAAGAGAATTCATTGTTTGAACCTTAACATGTGAATTGGTTGCCACTATAACATGAGAAGTTTCATAAGAAAGAATTGCTGTTATGATGCTAGGAAAAGTGATTGAAATTATCATTGATCAAACTTGTGCACTTTGCTAGCATTCACACTTCATAAATTATTTCTTTTATCATTTACCTACTCGAGGACGAGTAGGAATTAAGCTTGGGGATGCTGATACGTCTCCAACGTATCTATAATTTATGAAGTATTCATGCCAATATATTATTATTCTTGGATGTTTTACAATCATTTTATAGCAACTTTATATCATTTTTGGGACTAACCTATTGACCCAGTGCCAGTTGCTGTTTTTTTGCTTGTTTTTTTACATTGCAGAAAATCAATATCAAACGGAGTCCAAACACCGCGAAACTTTTTGTGGATTTTTAGGGCCAGAAGACTCCCGATGGGCCAGAGCAGCACCTGGGGGTGCCCCAAGGGGGGCACAACCCACCAGGGCGCACCAGGCCCCCCTGACGCACCCAGGTGGGTTGTGCCCACCTCGGTGGCCTCTCGCGCCCCCTCTTTGCACTATAAATTCCCAAACATACCGAAACCCTTCGGGGATAACCTAAATCAGAAGTTCCGCTGCCACAGGGCTCCGTAGCCACCGGAAACCAATCTAGACCCATTCCGGCACCCTGTCGGAGGGGGGAATCATCTCCGGTGGCCATCTTCATCATCCCGACGGCCACCACGATGAGGAGGGAGTAGTCCACCCTCAGGGATGATGGTTTGTACCAGCAGCTATGTGTTTAATCTCTCTCTCTCTCATGATCTATATCATGGGCTTTGTTAATATAGTCGGATCATATGACGTTTCTCCCCTCTATACTCTTGTTGCGATGAATTGAGTCTTTACCCTTTGAAGTTTTGTCTTGTCGGATTGAATATTCAGAGATGAGAACACATGATATATGTCTTGCGGTACAAATACTTGAGGTGACAATCGGGGTATCTTATTGATTCACTTGATATATGTTATGTCATTCAACTCGTGGATTCCCGCGGTGATATTGGGGTAATCTATGCATAGGGGTTGATGCACGTTTTTATTATATTTTCTCCGACGGGAACTTTGGGGTCTCTTTATAGTTCTTTTTGTGGATTGAGTGTTATGAATATGTATTTGCTTTGGTGTTATTCTAGTACGAACTCTAGGATAGATCGAACGGAAACAATAGCTTTGTGTTATTTTAGTACGAACTCTTGAATAGATCGAACGAAAAGAATAGCTTTGAGGTGGTCTTGTACCCTACAAACAATTTCTATCTTTTCTTCTCTGCTAACAGGAACTCAAGAGTGATTATTTGTTGCACTTTGAGGGATAATTATATGATCCAACTATGTTAGCACTATTGGGAGATTGCACTAGTGAAAGTACGGACTCTAGGCCTTGTTTTTAAGCATTGCAATACCATTTTTGTGCCTGTTTACTATTTTTTGCCTTTCTGTTTTTATTTATTCAGATTATAAAAATATATTTCTACCATCCATATTACACTTTTATCACCATCTCTTCGCCGAACTAGTGCACCTATACAATTCGCCATTGTATTGGGTGTGTTGGGGACACAAGAGATTTTTTGTATTTGGTTGCAGGGTCATTTGAGAGAGACCATATTCATCCTACACCTCTCATGGATTGATAAACCTTAGGTCATCCACTTGAGGGGAAATTGCTACTGTCCTACAAAGCTCTGCTCTTGGAGGCCCAACACGTGTCTACAAGAATAAAGTTGCGTAGTAGACATCAGTAAAATCCCATGACCTAGCCTCAAGATAAGCTTAACAAACAAGAGAGGTTTTGGCTCGCAGAAAGAAGACCCAAACTCATTATCAGTATGAAGTTTTAAATGGACGAATCCAAGTTAACATGGGGGCTAATGTTGGGGATATACCCCACGGTATGACCCGGACAGGAATGATCGGGCATCCCATGGCGGGTTGTCATCGGGCCAGTTGTGTGGGTCGTAAGGACAATGAAGTTCGAGGCCCGTGAGGAGACTCATGGAGCAGGCCGGCTTGACAAGGAGATAAAGAAAACTCCCTTACTTGGGGATTAAGATAAGTAGGAAACAAAGTAGGGAACGGTTTGGACTACGACCCAAACTTTGTTATAAACTCAGGGCCTTGACCTATATATAAAGGGGAGCCCTTGAGGTAGAAAGGGCAAGTTACAAGCTTTCTAGTACTAGGATAGCCAAGTCACACCCTTGTAATCGAGATCCCAAGCAATAATCAATCAAACAGGAAGTAGGCTATTACCTTCACCATGAGGGGCCAAATCTGGGTAAATTTGTGTATCTCGATTTCGATCAACCCCGTTCAAGCTACTACCTAGCGGTGATGACCTCACGACTAAGTCCTTTTTCGAGGACATCTGTCGTGACAAAACCACGACATAAGGGGCACAACTCACAAGCTTAAGGTAATCATGATCTTGTGAGTGTTAGTAGGATGGGAGTATCGAAGATTTATTTGTGAAATAGTTTTGTTAATATTCAGAATAGTTTCGAGAGGAACTGGAAGCATTTTGGGGTCACTAGAAGGGTTTCAGAGTTTATCGGGCAATACCGAGTATTACCGATAAATAATGTATAGGTGAAAAATGTTTCTTGTGATTTTCAATTAATAATAAAAGGCTCCAATAATTATTAGAAGGCTTTTAAAATTAATTATATATCAATAGGCCTTAAAAGGCCTAGAGGTGGAAGCCAACTTGGGCCATAAAGGCCCAAGTGGGGAGGCGCCCCAGTTTCCCTCTAGGGGATGCCGAATTGGGAGGGAGAAGGACTCCTCCTTCCCCCCTTGGCTGGTGCAAGGTGAGGGGACACTACAAAAAAAATACACTTCCGTGATGATACGTGTTTGTCACAGTAGGTCGCATTTTTTGTCATGCATGTACATCCATGACAATTTTATGACAGAATCAAGATAGTCATACCTGTGCTGTCGTAGAAGTGTTCCATGACATCACCAAAATTATCATCACGAAAGTGTCCACTTCCATGATGATAAATCGCGCGTCACAGAAGTGCTTTCGTCAAGGGTGACCGACACGTGGCATCCACCGTAACGGAACACCGTTAAGCTATCGGGTCTGGTTTTGGATTCGATAACCCGCTAACAGCCCCAACCAATGGGGATTTTCCACGTGTAAAATCATCATTGGCTGGAGGAAACACGTGTCGGCTCACCATTGGTCAGATGTCATCCACTCATTGGACAGAAGGCGCCTATGATACGTCGACACGTGGCATGGCCCAACAGAGGCCCATTCCTGTGAAAAGGCCAACCCGTTTTACTTGGTCAAAAGGTGGCGGGTCGGCCCACGGAAAGCCTGTTAACGGCATGTTCGCATATAGCCCATTTACAGCCCGCTAACCCAGGGCCCGGTACGACCTATCGGAATTAGGCCCAGTAGCGTCATCTGGGCTGTCCAATATGATTCCAGTCCATTTTAAGTGTCGTCCTATGTATGGCCCATGATGTCTTTCGGCCCAGATGAGGCCCTTTGTAACTCTTGGCCCATTAACGGCCCATGGTGAAACTGGCCCGTAATGAACAGTGTATCACTTTATACCCATTAACGGCCCATTAATCCATTGGGCCATTTGCAGCCCATGTTATCTTTCGGCCTTCTCAGGGCCCACTTATTCTTGGGCTCACTTCCAGCATTCGGTTACTTACGGCCCGTTACTGCCATTTTCTGCTTGTGGGCCAAATTCAGCGCGTGGTTACAATCGGCCCGTTTGTGGCCCGTTAATACATTGGGCCATTTTCATAGCGTCATCAAATATGGCCTATTAATGACGGACTGTTATGGTCGGTTCATGAATGGATGACTCTAACTCTAGCCCATTTACGGCCATAATGTGGTCTATTTCTGGCGCATGTTTGCCAATCGATCATACGACCCGTCTAAGGCCCATTGATGATATGGCCCGTAGAAGGCCCATTGTTTCTACGACCCGTAGAAGGCCCATTGTTTCTACGGCCCGTAGGAAGCCCAGTGTCACTACAGTAGATATGTAGCCCATGGCCTGTTAAAGGCGGGAAACTACTATAGGTTTTAGACCTGCTAATGGCCCAAGATGATTATAGGCCCATGTTTTGGCCCATATAAGTAATGAGCCGGCCTGAAGACCGACAACACTGAGATCCACTGAATCTTTCAGCCTAAATTACAGCATACCGACCAAAGAATAAACCTAGACTATACAACAAAGAAATTACGGCATATTAGGAATCAAAGTTCGCTACCCGACGATAATAAAGCGCAACATGACCGCGGATTACATACACTGGGCATCAAAGGTCGCCACCAGTGCATATAAACGCACCGACAAAAGAATATACAAAACTGAGAGCACTTCAGAAGGCAATAGACCTGGCAAGCTCGGGCCCCACAAGCAGCCAAACAAGCTGATGAGACCTCAGTTGTGTCAACGATAGATGCTTCATCCCTAGCTGTATGGCACCATAGTGCGCAAGGCAGTCCCCTGACATCTTCATTACATCTTTGACTTCAAGTCGGAGCTGCGCTGAAGCAAGCCTTTCCGCTTTAAGTTGAGACTGAAGAAGTCAAACTGATTGAGGCAGCGACTGCACAGAGGTTGTCTCACACCCGCTGGCGAGTAGCTTCAACTCACTATCTTCATCAAGATAGGACCTTGGGGTCATCTCGATGTCCTCGAGATGGTTTGGCTCACTATCTTTCCTAAAGTTCTGCCTAGCATAAGAGGTACGACTCTGAAAGAGAAACAAGGAGACACATAACAGGTTTCACAGTTATATAAGCAAATAAATGGATCTGTTCTGCATAAGGAACATGTTTTTACAACTACAATTTAAAACTGGTAGTTGTTGCAAACATCCAATCAGATGTAAACATCAGTGGAGGAAATGATGCCTATCCAAATCTATACTAGAACAAAGTATGAATGCTTGAGAAGGATGAACTTACATTACATGTTAACACGGGCTGGACAAAGCCCTTCTCCATGTTGATGGAAAGATAATTCAATAAATTCCCCAAAGAAAATTCTTTATAAGAGTTGCCATTATTCAACATTTTGCAAAGAGTAAATATAGATCAAATAGTATTGGAAGAAATAGATGACAATGAAGCTCAGGTGCAGACTGGCGATATATAATCAAATAGCAATTAATTAAGTACAACGTTACAAGGCAAAAGGTACTGGCAAGAGGAATGCAGACATCAACGTGTGTAGTGGCATTGGCTTTATTCAAAATTTTGGTAAGAGTAGATGTAGATATGATAATTTGGAGAAAGTGGAGGGCAGGGAAGATAAGATGCAGAGTAGCGCTAGACAATCAACTATCTCGCGATGCATGTACAGTAATACCACCACCGTCCATTATTAGTTTTCACTCAAATGGATGTATCTAGCACTATTAAGTTCTACATACATCCAATTGATCAACAATTAATTCGATACAAAGGGAGTACATGACAACAGGTACTTACATGAGCAATCCAAAACTTCATAACCATTGTGTTATTTATCTAAGAGTAAATATAGATCTTATAATTTCAAGCAAAGGAAGGATAAAGAAGCGGACATTTATAGTGATGGTACATAATCAAACAACAATGAGTGTAAGTATGCTGACAAAGGGCAAGAGGTACTGACAAGAGCAATGCAGAGCCTAGTATTGTCGTGAGATCCTATGATCCTTGGAGCAAGGAGATTCATCTGAAATTAGTTTTCATACAAGAGAGAAGGTAAGGCACATGCAGAAATTTAGGAGTTCAAATTTTGAATTGATATCATAGATAGTACCTAACGCTGGGCTATCAGCAATTCTAATAGAGGTTTGGCCACTGGAGTAGGGGTAAAGTCTGTTACAGTTGGGCCTGTGTTTTCTGTGGCTGCTGATCTATATGATTTAACATGTATCACTATTTTCCAAATACCTAGTTTGTACTCCTTGAGGATCTGCAATCACCCTCTTCCTTTTGGACATCTATTATGAAAGAAAAACATTTGACTGGAAAAACATAGTATGAAGACACAAGGAATAGGTATAGAAAATGGATAGGTATGGCATATACTCATATATGATGCTTAAACTAAGCAGATGTTGTAACAAAGTAGAAGTAATGCAAGAGGTTAGATGCAAAATATGTGCGACCAATACAACCTTGCCAAGTTAGAGCATGCACCTTGATGGGTGAATAAGATAGGCCATCCTCCACCATGCCAAGTTTGTTAGCCAGTGGATCGTTCCGCAATATTCCTCTCGTGCGCCCATTCCCATATTCATTTTGATAATGTTCAATACCTGACATGCATGAAAACATAAAAACAAGTGAGATTATCTTTGTAATGCAGAAGTGATTCTAATCCAATACTTCCTCCCTGTAAACCCCTTTGTGCTATCTCTGCAATTCTTCTAAGAGGTGCCATGCATGCTGTAATTTGGTGTGTGCATTAATATAATGTGGCCTACTACTCAAAATATGAGAGCTCCAGAAGTGATGATACTTCGCAGATGACAGCTTCAACATATAGTAAAGAAGAACCAGTCGACCTGACCTGACTGATTCAAAATATACTAAGGGAGAATAAATCGACCTGACCAGTCGACCGCAAGAGAAGAGGATCATCTTAAAGAAGAGCAGAAGAGCAAGCAGATTGAAGATATTACAAGTATTTCTATACAATGTCGGTTGGCCACCCATGATGAACCAGAGCGCACAGAGAAACACTATTCCTTCCGGTCTCTCCATATGTGGCTCACATGCATTTCGAAACTAAAGTAGGAACATTTAGCTGACCAATTAAACATCTCTCAGTTTTACTAATATCAGCATAATATCAAATTTGAATTTGTGCAACTAAGCTTGTTTAGCTTGATGGGTGGAGCACTGCTATTACGACCCGAACCACGTAGGCTGATCGTGGTCATAATAAAATGGGGAAACCATAAGCATGATGAGTATAGTGTTGACCGTGGTAGTGGGATGTCAGATCTGAAGCTGCAAACCGCGCAAAGGGTAGTTAGCAACCGATATTTGCTTTGAAATAACAACTAAGATTTGGTATGAACAAGAAAGTACAGTCAACAAGTGACAAAGAAATGCAATTCTGCTGTCTCTCTATATGTCGCGACATGCATTTGGAAACTCAAGTGGGACCTTTACTAACCAATTAAATGTGTCTGTTAACTAATATCAGTATCATATCACAATCATATTTGAACAACTAAGATTTGGAATTTTGAGTGTTGTGTTGTTTAGCTTGAAGGGCGGAGTAATGCTAGTATGACAGGAATCAGGAAAACCCTAAGCATCAACAGTAAAATCAGGAAAGTGGAACTAGCTGGACCAGTGGGTGGCGCACATGCTTTTCGAAACGAATATAGGAACATTAGGTGACCAATTAAAAATTCTCTGTTTTAGTAATATGAGCATCATATCAGATTCGTATTTCAACACGTAAGCTTTGGAATTATGAGTGGCATGTTGTTTCACTTGATGTGTTGAGGTCTTGAGGAGCAGTGCTAGCACGACACGAAGCAGGGAAGCACCTACGATGATGGTAGTGAATATAAAGGGGGAAAACCATAAGCTTTACGAGTATAGTGACCGTGACATGGCGGATCTGAAGGTGCAAACCGGACAAAGCTACTTCGCAACCAATGTTTGCATTCAACTAGCCACTACGATTTGGTACGGATAACAAAAGTATAGTAAACAATTTAAGATATATTTTCCGGGTGAGATCAATAACTTAAGCACATATGGAAGAGTACCACCTCTCTTGCGACGCCATGTAGGCCCCTGCTGATACGTTGAGGGTGCTGCGAGTGCGATGGCTGTCGGCGGCGGGGAAGAAGACTTTAGATGGCATACGGCCGGGTTGGGTGATTAATCCTGTTGCCATGGATGAGGCAGTCGTAGGAGCGGCAATGTCAAAGTGGACGACGGCGCCGATGAAGCGAGACGACGCGATGAAAGGATCCTGGTCCGGTGCCATGGATGAGAGACGTCCATCTCTTGTAGTGGACGACGGGGTAGGGGTAGCGGCTCCGACAAGGTGGAGGATGGGGTGGCGGACTGAGGAGGCTGGCCGCAGTGGGGAGGTTGTCGTGGCGCCGACTGTGTATGAATGGGGAAATGGAGGGGGATCTCAAACTTTGGGACGCGCTTGTCTGAAATGTGGTTACGAACTTATGCCCCATTTAAAATTTCGGACATCATGTCGGTTGGGTATAGGACGGTAATCTCGCATCTACCAAATATTTGTCAGTGACGATTTCGGGCGAGGAGAGTGTGTTTTGCCGCCCACGGTTGGTGCCCATGGTGTATGAACAGGGTTGACAGATAGGGCGGTTGTGTCACGTCTGAGGGAAGTTACACATCTGCCCCTATTTAAAATATTAGCCTACATCGATTTCGGACGAGGAGAGTTTGTTTTGCCGCCCACCGTGATGAATGGGGAAATGGAGGGAGAGACACATGTCTTTCGGACAAGCTTGAATCAAATGTGTTTTGCCTCCCACGTTTGGCGCCCATCGTGTCTGAATGGGCTCAGAGGCCGTCGTGTCACGTCTGATTGAAGTTACTAGTATACCCCTATCGAGAGAAGTGTAAATCCGGTCGATAAGGATGTCAAGTGTCAGGGGTAGACAGTAATTTCCATCTCGGAAACACTTGCTTCGGGGAGCCCACAAATGATATTGGGTGTTTAGCCGCTTCATTCAAAACTTGGGAGAATTAGCATTCACGTTTGCCCTGGGCCCTGGCAACTAAATCCAAATCCAATTTTTATTTGATTACGAATATCCACAGATAATTCTACATTTTGTTATTTATTTCTTCAAAACCACAACAAAGATTTATTCCACCTTTATATATGATTATGATTTAGAAATGCTGTGATCTTCGAATTTAGTAGGTTGGATACACTTTAAGTCAAACAGTTCTTTCATCCAATACAATATGCTCACACGAAAAACAGTTCACCTTATGTCAATCATACAAGTACTGAGGATTACCTCGCCTAAAAAATTCAGATCATTACAACACATGGACAACATAGGGGGTCTTACAACATAATCCATTCAGAGACATGACACAACATGCAAGTACAATAATCTAATGACAATTTCAACTGCTATCTAAAGAAGAACTGGGATTACCCTGGGCTTCAGGTAGAAGAAGCAGCAGGACCTCCTCCGCCTTCAAATGCAACATTCTTACTTCCTCCAATTCATGGGTTGCTTGCATAATGCGTGCAGCTAATTGCATAATTTCCAGCTTCAAGATCGAGATTACCTCATTCATGGCAGCCACACAATCTCTTTCTGCCTCTAGTAGAGCCTCAAGAACTATAATATCTGTGCTCAGACTGCTCTCCGGTGGTGTTGCCTCTGAACTGCTACCATCTGGTAACATGGATGGCGCACTACTTCCACAAATAGATTATGGGGTTTTACATTGTGTCCTAGTGTGAACGACATCCTGAAAGGTTTCTGCTGGACATAAGTAAGAGATAGTTATCGCATGATCCAGGCAGTAAGCTTACATGGTAAACGACATACAAATTATTGCCGAGATTGGCAAGCTATATTTAAATGGTTCGAAGCAGCATCAGCCGAAAAGAAATTAAAATGGTAAGATGAAACTAGGCATGTAAGTGGCAAATAAACGACATCCGCCAGTCCCATCTAGTTAGTTTTTGCTAGCTCCTTGGTTCATTTTCCTCAAAAACAAAAACTCTTTTGAACTATCATACCACTAGTGGACTTTAATCGGGATTAAACGGGACCCAGTTGACATCCCTAGTTGAAAGGGAGTGTACCACCGCTATATTTGAGTTGCCAAGGCATCTAAGCAGTTGAAGTAATCTAAGAAAGCACTTAACAGTGTGGCCTCATATAAACTACGAAGACAGTCTTGTGATGAAGTTCAGAGGAAAAGTTAAGGACTCAAATGAACTAGGCATGCATTTCTTTACAATAGTACAGCAGGCACTGCTGACATATTGGCCAACTCAGGTATAGCGTAACAAGTAACAAACAAGCATTCAAATCAAGCAATACAGCAAAGCAGACAACTAAATTATTTGTTATTCTGTAGGATTATAGGTTGAGGGCATAAGCCAAGAAATAAGCCCACACGCATTACATTTCACATGTACTAAAACACACCGGCTTACCATATGTTGCTGTGAAGCCTTGCTGCTATTGCAATGTTCTTTGAAGCTATCATCAGCATCCCATGGTTGCAAATCTACTTGTTGTAGTTTATTCTGCACCCTCTATTTAGGTAAAATTAATTTTAATCGCATGCACTGGTTCGAATTGATCATCAATGGTTCATCTAAACTAATGAAAGAAGGGTGTGTGCATACACGACAATATATCTGCTTCCCTCTATTTTTATGCTTGTTCGAGGTGCCAACCCCGAAAGAACAAATATTTTGCTTGATGGGGTTGGCAGCTCCATAATTAGTAGAAGCATCAAATTAGTCATGCAACTTGGGAAGATCAAGAACACACAAAAAAGTAATGAACAGAGGCTCGTAGTAGTGATGTAATAGCTAGCATCAGAAAATGTAGGGTAAAACGAACAAAAACCAGCGGAACCACATGCTAGTTTGCTGATGTGTAATTAAGCATAGAGATCATGAAACAATCTGATGGAACCAATAGGTGGCATCAGAACAACACCATTATCATAAATATAGCATGCAAGAAGTAAAATAGCAGGCAATGATATCTAGGAAGTACAGTAATACTTAGGACAAAACTAAAGCATATTAACTATATGTGCACTGGTATGTAATTTAGCACATGTAACATGTTCACTGCCAGAAGTATGGCCCTACAGGTGCAAGCAGAATAACGCGTCTCATGAAAAACTGAATGATGCCCTGAAGAAATTCAAAGGTGCGGTGCTTATGCTAAGAAAGTGAATGTAGGCACCAGCCATTGGATAATAGTACCTGATTCTTGGCGGCGTATGGGTATAGTTGGCATACTTGATAGCTAAGGATCGTCGATGGTGCTCGTGTTGTGGTTGAGTTTGGGCCGGCTGTCGCCGTCGTTGAAGCGGCTCCGGTGCTACGGTTGCGGCGCCTGTCGACATACAAGAAAGCTCATCTGTGGTAAGTGAACAGTTGCACGATAAAGAGAAAAACCAAAGGAGTACAGATCGAAATAACCTAATGAGGCTACGGCGTTGGTAAAGCAGGGCCGGTGGAGTTGAATATGGCGTCCGTGGAGCGGGTCCGGTGAAGTGGATGAAGGCTTCGGCGGGCGCGTTGTACAATGCTTTCGGTGAGGCGGATCTGTTGCGACGGACGATGGCTTGTATGAAGGGCCAGCGAAGGGATGGACGAGGGAGTTAGTGAAGGGCCTACATTGTGGTGGACGAGGGCGCCGGTTAAGCAGATCCGGTGCGGTGGACCATGATGGCGGTGAAGGAGATCTGGAGCGGTGTACAAGCCAGTCGCTGAAGTCGCTCCGGTGAAGTGGTGAGTTGGCAGTTGGGGGTTCCAAGGTGCGGAAGGTAGATCCGTCGGGGTGTGAGGTCCACCGCCGCGGCGGAGGACTAGATTCGGTGACTTTCCGTGGTTGGGGGCGGGGGTCGGGGAGGGGAAGGGGGGCTCTGGGGAAGAATGTTGGGGTAAAGAGGGGAAAACAACGGAGTTACCAAAGCAGCCCTTTTCCGTTCATGTGGCAGGGGTAAAACAGGAATATCGCAGGGCTAAACTTTCGAGCGTGAGATATTTCGATGTGAGCCGGAAGTTTGAAAGATTTTGGCCCCTGAAATTATATTCTGCTCTTGTACGGCCGACTATGATATCATGGCCGAGAATTTGTTTGTTTTGCATGCAAAAAAGTGCAAGTTTTGAAAATCAATGTCTCCAACTCGAAACTTAGATTGTCCATTCAATTCAAATATGGATCATTGAGCTACTACAAGCAAATACCATCATATGGTCCAATTCAAATGAAATTCCAAATGTGTTTGTCCTAAATATGATGACAAAAGCAAAAATGTGTATGTGTATGAATAAAGTGGATGATTATAAAGTTTGAACATGCCCGTATGTGTATATCTCTAGGTTTGATATATGAATTTGAAATCACGAAATCCCGGCTTAAAAATGTACCTCCATTTAAATGAATTACAAAAGCTAATGATGGAGTCGAATTCTAAAATTCCAATCTTAGGTTTGTAATTATGGTACATCAAAGTATATCATGCATGTTCAAAAGTATCGTTATCTCATAGTCCAAACTGTGAAACAAATTGATCAACCTTGAGTGCACACACTATTGACCATGTATATCTCAATTATGCTAAAGTCCCTCAAATATAGACACCTCTTTATCTGAAGCACCCCCCCCCTCGTCGCCCCCACACACAGAGAATTTGTTCTCTCCCCCAAACACCAACACACGAGCACATTAAGACCCCTCTCTCTTCTAAAGTCCGGACCCCAATATAGGTCTCTATCACTTTATCTCTTGGGCATGCACACATCTCTTCCCCCACTCTCTAGCTAGGTCTCCCGACATCTCTCTTTCCCAAGCACACGCACGATGTAGAGTGTATCTTTCCCATACACACAAAACGTCGCCCCCAAACGTCTATCTCCCTAGTTATGTGGTTCTCGCACACTCACCTCACACACCACCCCCACTGTAAAACAAGCACACTTTGTCTCCTTGTGCACCACTCTCCTCTTTCTATCTCTCCCACATGAGGACCCGCCCCAGCTCCTCCCTGTATACATATATGTCGTGACTCTTTCCATAGCTCCCTAATGTATCATCGTTCTTGATCTCGCACATTGTTCTCTACACCATCTACTCTAGATCTCTCATGAAGTCCCTATCACACACACGATGACTCGCTTCCCTTGCATCTCTATACATAGGCCAATTTCAAACAACATCAACATTGTCTCCCTATCTATATGCCATTTATGGACACAAACGCCCCCTCTCTTCCTCTCTCTCTCTCTCTCTCTCTCTCTCTCTCTCTCTCTCTCTTTCTCTCTCTCTCTCTCTCTCTCTCTCTCTCTCTCTCTCTCTCCGTCGCTAGCTCTCTCTCTCTCTCACTCGCTCGCTCTCACACCCCTCTCCCACACACAATCGACGTCTCTTCCAAATAGTCTGCTCCCCCCGCCCGCACCCATGCTATCCCCGCTACTACACATGTCACACCATTCCCCCTTCCCTTATACTAGGTGTCAGGGATATACCCCGCGGTATAAACCGCCGGATGTATGACCCGGCTAGAGTTTGGCGATTCACTGACGACCCACTTGGACATGGCGGTTTACGGTTCATTGGTAATCCGGCAGGCGGGTCAGAGGAGCGACAAGACCCGGTGGCCCAACGGGAGGTTTATGGAAGGCCGGATCATGCTATGGTGGGCCGGTTTAAGAGAAAAGGCGTGAGGAATATTTACTTTACAAGGAAGACCCGGACTTGTATCCGGTTTGTATTAGAAGGGAGACTAGTCCTAATCCTAATAGGACTCCACATGTAACCCGCCCCTTCAACATATATAAGGAGGGGCAGGGCTCCCCAAAGAGGGGACAAGCTAGAAGCTACAAGCAAACAATAATCTAGGGCTAGACACAATTAGAGGAGAGCCGGTTTACGGCGAATCCCTCGTGATGATAATGAGACCTAGCCTCAATAGCATGTAGGGTTTTTACCGGATGATGTTTCCCGGGGCCCGAAGCTGTCTAAATCCCTGTCTTGTGTTGCGTCTCTCGATTCCGCTCAACCCCTCTCAAGCTACCACATAGATGCGTTGGCCTCGCGACTAAGTCCTGACACTAAGGACATCTGACGTGACAATTCCACGACAGTTGGCGCCCACCGTGGGGACTGCGCACGATGGTGATGAGTTCTTGGAGGGATCTTTCCCAGGGATCGAGAAGGTCGCGTTTGGTCGGAGGAAGATGAGCCGGCTGGGATGACAATTCAGATACTAGTTTCAGCACAAGGCGTCTCGTCTTGTGGAGGTCTCAAAAGCGATCTGTTCAGTTGAGATTGGGCTATGACCGATTCGATCGCATTGAAGATAACAAGGCGCCATTACGGGAAGGCGCCGGCTGTGCTGTTGCTGTTGTTTTGTCGTTTAGAAAAGTAAAAAAAAACTCGAAGCCTTGAGCGTGACGTTTCTAAAAGGCAAGTTTATCGATTGATGCGCGGTGTACAAAAAGGAAATAGGACTCTACCCAGGTTGATTGAACCGACGCTGGTCACCGCTCAGTAAGGATTACCGAGTCCGATTCAAATACAATCACAGATCCCAATACCCTCTCGCAGAAAGGGAAGACAAAAGCAAGTCAATGATGGTTTATGTTAGAACAATCAGCACATATGAAGGTGACCAAGGTTCATCAAGTTCTTCACGTGCTACTAGCTCCAAGAAACAAGTTGCCATATTATTCAATTCCTTCAGGGAGTCACGGGTCTAGGCCAAATTCAGATCATGTGTAACCGGTCACAGCTGCCTCTGCTGCCTCACCGGACGGCCTTACCTTCTCCCATGGAGCCGCCTCGCTGTCGCCATGCCCCTCTCAACCCGCCGGCCATGCTGAAGCGGCTGTAGCTCCGTCGACGCGCCAAGTCGCCGCTGTGACCCAAACCGGAACCGGATTGGAACACATGCTCGGGTTTTACCTGCCAAGTCGCCCTCGCCTCCGCCTCGTGGACGGATGGCTTCAAGTCGCCGCTGCCATGTTTTTGCCTCGGATTTGTACTTTCGAGCCGCCGTGGAGACGCCCGCATGCCCAGACTACTGCTCTGGCCGACTCTGGCGCCGCCCCGCGTCGCACCAGCACTGTTTCCACCCAGCTGCCGTGGTTTTCGAGGGACCTATGAGTTGCCATTACAGTCACGCGTCGAGCCGGATTTTCCCTTTTCCGCCGTTGCGTTTCCTGAACCGTCAAGTCTCCTCAAGCTGGTCCTGCCTTGCAATGCACGTGTCTTTGTCCATCTTCAGGAACGTTTACTGCCGCAAAGGAGCCTCCTATTTTTGAAGCTGCCATCTCTACTCATAGATCTTGCAATACACCGAATGATGTTGAGTTGGAACATGAGATGGGTAACGAATTTGATGCAGTAGCAACTAAACTTGGAGTAGTACAGTCAGGATTACAGGTGTGTTCCGGAAAAAAAATGATGATGAAGAAATTGTTTTTACCTGCAGCGGCAGAGAAGTTACCAAGAGTACTTACCCAGCTATCCCTTAATGGACATATATTCAGCCTATACAAATATCTACTGTTGGGTGATCAGCAGTCGGCAGACCGGCTGCTATTCAGAGCTGGCTGGTGGTCACCGGCCGTCAATGGAACATGTTCATAAATCTAAGGCTGTTTATCCTGATGATGCCATTACCTCCACGCCTTCTTCCTGGTGCTACTGTACAACCTCAGTTGTTTGTGCTTTGAGATGACCAGTGGGCTACTGACTGGATTACGCTCGAGAAGTTGAAAGTAGTGATGCCACAAAACAATGCAAGTATGGAGCGCTGGACAAGCCACCACAACATTGTCCACGACCGGCGTTGTTCCAAGTCGTCGCGCGTGCGTTGCGAGCTGCCTCTACTTCATCATTCAAGATCTTGCCTCGCGCCGCCTCCGCCGAGGCATTGGGCGAGCGGTTAACTCGCTGTTGAAATCACTGGAGGTGATCTACGGATGGAATATACAACTCCGTCTATCATCCAGATGAATCCGGTGATATCCCTCTAAGTCTGTTTTAATTAAAACATATTGTTTACATCAAAAAACAATTACACTGGTCTATGGTAATTTTTTTTTCGCAGGACCATTATTCATTACAGAGGTGTGGCAAGGGGGCAAGCGTCAGCATTATTTTTCACTAGCGCTCGTCTATGCCTAGATGCTCGACGGGTACATGTGCAAATCGACGCCCCGCTACATCAAACATGATGAGGTTGACTCGCCCGTTCGCGCGGTTTACCGTACCTACGATTGACTCGCCCCTCCGAACCGGTTTACAACGCCACGGATGGCTCATCTGTCTGCTCCCGCAGCCGACTCGCCCATGATTGATTTCAGCTTCATCATGGTGGTCATCAACTCCGTGGTGGATAATCACTAGCCTGGCATACAAGGTGAAATCCATCCAGTATATTTTATATTGCATATTTTTTTTACAAGATCAATTACTTTGGCTTGCAAGTTCTCCCATGCAGAATTCAAACCAGTTTTTTATCACGGTCAATTATGGAGAATCTCAAGCCAACTCCTCAAGTCGCCTCGAGACTCAGGGGCTAATAATGACATGGCTCAGTAAATGTTGCCAGTTTAAAGGCCTTCAGAAAAATTCCCGGCTTAAAATGAAGAAGTTCCGGGTCATCAGAAAGGATTTCGGTTCAAAATCCGGTTCAAGAGTCATCTTTCTCTCAAACCGTTTTGAAGCTCTCCAAATGTCCGGTTCAAAAAGGAATTAACTTCTCGCAAGTTCGAGTTGAAAGGCCATCAGAAAATTTCCGGCTGCAAATGAAGATTCCGGTTTACAATCCGGTTCAAGGGAAAGATGTCTCCCACAAATCCTTGAAGCTCTCAATATCCGGTTCAAAATCCCGGTTCAAGAAGGATTTATCTCTTGCAAAAAGTTAAAGGGTGCCAAAGAAGACTTGCTGCCATGATGCGCGGTCCAAACATGGGTATCATGCCTTATTGGCTTATCATATTATTGGTCACTTGGGGGCTTGGTCGTATCCGAACCATAGCCACGCCTCTTGATCGGCCTAGTGCCATAACATCACTGGGGGCCTTGGTCGTGTCCGAACCAACGCGACACCTTTTGATAGGCGACAGCCACCAGATCACTTGGGGACATGGTCAAGTCTGAACTAGTCACGCCTCTTGGTCGGCCTAAGGCCACAAAATCACTTGGGGGCTTGGTCGAACCCGAACCATTGCCACGCCTCTTGATCTGGCATATATGCCACGAATCATTTGGGGACCTGGCTGACTTGAACCATAGCTACACCTTATTGGGAGCTTGGTCGTGTCCGACCATGGTAACACCATCTGATCGGCTCAGTAAAGCCTCTTTTTGCAAATGGTCTTATCATTGCCTTTGCTTCCATATTTTTTCATAACTGTTATTTGATTTTTGTTGCGTTTTTTAAACCGACAACGTTTTAATCCGGTTCAACTGTCAATTACAAATTGACGGAACACGGTCAAATCTTAATCCGGAGGCCATCTGCCCGGTTTGATTTTCTATTACCATCCTATTATGGAGTAAACCGGTGTTTATCAACCCGGCTTGACTTTCAATTACAAGTTGTCAATACAGGATCAAGTTATAATCCGGAGACTATCAGCCCGGTCTGGTTTGACTACGAGTCGCCAGTATTATATATGGTTAAACCGGTGTTTATCGCAACCCGGTACGGTTTACCATCAACCGGCACAGTATGAAAGGAGTTATCGTTACTCAAGATTGGGGTTATCACTCTTACTACAAAAAGTTGGTAAAGCCAGCAATGTGATTCAACATCACAGGTATGATATATTTCATATTTGATTATTCTTAAGTGCAACCTTGGGTATAAACCCAGGTTATATGTTGGGCATTATGACCCGTCCGGCGGTAAACCGCCAGGACACTTTAAACTTGTTGTATGCAGAGACAGGTTGAATAAAGCATGATGATAAATTATCCGGTGTTTATTAAACCGGCCTGGCTTTAAGACGATAAGTCGCCAGTATATGATGGGAAATTATCCGAAGTTTATTAAATCGGCCTGGCTTTGGACTATATGTCGCCAGTATATATTTGGATTGCGCCATTGGAATCATGCGCTTATAAATGATTGGGTTATATTATTCAAATAGCCAAATTTGGCTGAATTTTCATTATGATATTGGATGAATTTTTCATACCGGATTATATTATCTTGAATAGCCAACATGGCTGGATTTTTATGGTTATTAGTAACCGGTATTATTAAGTTTTCAAAGTCGCTTTAGCGCAACAGTTATTATTTTATCAAAGGATATGATTTATTCTACAATGGAAGGAATAGTCCCGCGCTGCAGGCTCACGACCCGGCACTTGGGGGCTACATTATTCAAATTGAGATTACATGCAAGTCTCATGTCGCTGCAAGCATGCACCATGACACTTGGGGGCTAATGCAAAGTAATTTTCTGCTCATATTATTGAAGACCCGACTCATCACATTATAATGAGTCGGCCCTTGGGGGCTACCAATTGCTCCTGTCAACAGTTGAAGGTACAAAGCTTTTTATTCATTATATTGAAGAGTCCACTGCTCAGTTGGTAAAGCACAAGGCTCTTAACCTTGTGGACGTGGATTCAAGTCCCATGATGAGGGTTACATCATATGATGTTATTTTCATTGAAGTATATATTAAAGTCCCTGCTCATTATTGCATAATGACCCGGCTCTTGGGGGCTACACTGGTTGAAGTTTTTATGAGTATAAGACAATTGCAAGTCCCAGGTTGCTGTAAGCATGATAACCCGGCACTTGGGGGCTACATAGTATGGAGTATTCAGTTTTTACTAGTCACTGGGATGAACAACATGGATTTCTTCTTAAGTGGCAGTATTTATATTGAAGCAAGTCTTAAGCCATCAGTTTGTTCTGCTCAAGACTTGGGGGCTACAGGTATTATATTATTATTGAAGAACTATTTTCAAATTCTCTGTTTTGAGCAAACTGGATTAACCCGGCGTCACCAATCATTATGACCCTGTGACTGTAACCCGGCGTCATCAATAATCATGAACCGGCATTAGCAACAATCATGAACCGGTGTTGGCAACAATCATGACTCGGAATTATCAGTTTTTATAACCAGACAATGGTGGTAATCATAAACCGGCAAGTTTTACATCTTCAAGCCGGCTGGATATCAGTTGAATATTTCAGAGACTAATATTTTTGTCAAGTCAAAGCATTGAAGGCCGATTCAAATGGATTCTTTATTTACAAATATCTTCTGCAAGCAAATTGATTATGAAGATGGTTATTAACTTGGAAGGAAGAAATGACAAGGATTTAAGGATGATCAAGTGCCGGTCTACAAGAATATTTAAACCGGAGCACAACCCGACAAATTTGTTCTTGTTGCAGATCAGTTTAACATGGATGAATCCAAATTAAACTGGGGGCTAATGTCGGGGATATACCCCGCGGTATAAACCGCCGGATGTATGACCCGGCTAGAGTTTGGCGATTCACTGACGACCCACTTGGACATGGCGGTTTACGGTTCATTGGTAATCCGGCAGGCGGGTCAGAGGAGCGACAAGATCCGGTGGCCCAACGGGCGGTTTATGGAAGGCCGGATCGTGCTATGGTGGGCCGGTTTAAGAGAAAAGGCGTGAGGAATATTTACTTTACAAGGAAGACCCGGACTTGTATCCGGTTTGTATTAGAAGGGAGACTAGTCCTAATCCTAATAGGACTCCACATGTAACCCGCCCCTTCAACATATATAAGGAGGGGCAGGGCTCCCAAAGAGGGGACAAGCTAGAAGCTACAAGCAAACAATAATCTAGGGCTAGACACAATTAGAGGAGAGCTGGTTTACGGCGAATCCCTCGTGATGATAATGAGACCTAGCCTCAACATCATGTAGGGTTTTTACCGGATGATGTTTCCCGGGGCCCGAAGCTGTCTAAATCCCTGTCTTGTGTTGCATCTCTCGATTCCGCTCAACCCCTCTCAAGCTACCACATAGATGCGTTGGCCTCGCGACTAAGTCCTAACACTAAGGACATCTGACGTGACAATTCCACGACACTAGGTTTACATCATTAGTGGTCTCTCTACTCCACATCCACACACTCCCTCTCACACACAAACACACGCACAAACACACACAGACACGCACAAACACCCATTAATCTGGATCCTCATCTCTCCCCATGTCCGCATGTGTATCTCGCACACTCACTCTCTAATTATGTATACGTGTCTCCATGTTACACAACACAAAGCACCATGTACATGTCTCTCTCTATCCTCCACACACATAGACACAAAGAATCTATTATCATCGCCTCAGTCTCTAGACATATCACACACGCACTCTCTCTCTCTCTCTCTCTCTCTCTCTCGCAAACATGCTCAACAAGGGTTTCCCCATGAATAACTTACCGTCTATTCATCAACAGTCGTGGCAGTAGGGTGAACACGAGACATGAAAAATAATAAATCTACACATGCTTAGTTAAGGAAATATGCCCTAAAGGCAATAATAAAGTTATTATTTATTTCCTTATTTCATGATAAATGTTTATTATTCATGCTAGAATTGTATTAACCGGAAACATAGTACATGTGTGAATACATAGACAAATAGAATGTCACTAGTATGCCTCTACTTGACTAGCTCGTTGATCAAAGATGGTTAAGTTTCCTAACCATATACATGAGTTATCATTTGATTAACGGGATCACATCATTAGGAGAATGATGTGATTGACTTGACCCATTCCGTTAGCTTAGCACTTGATCGTTTAGTTTGTTGCTATTGCTTTCTTCATGACTTATACATGTTCCTATGACTATGAGATTATGCAACTCCCGTTTACCGGAGGAACACTTTGTGTGCCACCAAACATCACAGCGTAACTAGGTGATTATAAAGGTGCTCTACAGGTGTCTCCAAAGGTACTTGTTGGGTTGGCGTATTTCGAGATTAGGATTTGTCACTCCGATTGTCGGAGAGGTATCTCTGGGCCCACTCGGCAATGCACATCACTATAAGCCTTGCAAGCATTGCAACTAATGAGTTAGTTGCGGGATGATGAATTATGGAACGAGTAAAGAGACTTGCCGGTAATGAGATTGATCTAGGTATTGAGATACCAACGATCGAATCTCGGGCAAGTAACATACCGATGACAAAGGGAACAATGTATGTTGTTATGCGGTCTGACCGATAAAGATCTTCGTAGAATATGTAGGAGCCAATATGGGCATCCAGGTCCCGCTATTGGTTATTGAACAGAGAGGTGTCTCGGTCATGTCTACATAGTTCTCGAACCCGTAGGGTCCGCACGCTTAACGTTCGTTGATGATATAGTATTATATGAGTTATGTATGTTGATGACCAAATGTTGTTCGGAGTCCAGGATGAGATCACGGACATGATGAGGAACTCCGGAATGGTCTGGAGATAAAGTTTGATATATGGGATAGTAGTGTTTGATCTCCGGAAGGGTTCCGGAATTCACCGGAAGGGGTTCCAGATGTCTCCCGAAATGTTTGGGCACGAGAACACTTTATCTGGGCCAAAGGGGAAAGCCCACGAGGCTTTTGGAAAGTGCAAAAGGAAGTTTTGCGGAGACCAGAGGCTAGACGCCAGGAACCCTGGCGTCTAGGGGGTAGACGCCGGGAACCCTAGCGTCTAGCCCTGGAGTCCGAGAAGGACTCTTGCCTTTCGGGTGAAACCGACTTTGAGGAGGCTTTTACTCCAAGTTTCGACCCAGGGGCTCAACATATAAATAGAGGGTTAGGGCTAGCACCAAAGACACATCAAGAAACACCAAGCCGTGTGTCGGCAACCCCGCCCCCTCTACTTTATCCTCCGTCATAGTTTTCGTAGTGCTTAGGCGAAGCCCTGCGGAGATTGTTCTTCACCAAAACCGTCACCATACCGCCGTTCTGCCAGAACTCATCTACTACTTCGCCCCTCTTGCTGGATCGAGAAGGCGAGGACGTCACCGAGCTGAGCGTGTGCAAAACTCGGAGGTGTCGTGCTTTCGGTACTTGGATCGGTCGGACGTGAAGACGTACGACTATATCAACTGCGTTGATATAACACTTCTGTGAACGGTCTATGAGGGTACGTAGACAACACTCTCCCCTCTCGTTGCTATGCATCACCATGATCTTGCGTGTGCGTAGGAATTTTGTTGAAATTACTACGTTCCCCAACAGTGGCATCAGAGCCTAAGTTTTATGCGTTGATGTTGTGCACGAGTAGAACACAAGTGAGTTGTGGGCGATATAAGTCATACTGCTTACCAGCATGTCATACTTTGGTTCGGCAGTATTGTTGGATGAAGCGGACCGGACCGACATTACGCGTACGCTTACGCGAGACTGGTTCTACTGACGTGCTTTGCACACAGGTGTCTGGCGGGTGTCATTTTCTCCAACTTTAGTTGAACCAAGTGTGGCTACGCCCGGTCCTTGCGAAGGTTAAAACAGCACCAACTTGATAAACTATCGTTGTGGTTTTGATGCGTAGGTAAGAACGATTCTTGCTTAAGCCCGTAGCAGCCACGTAAAACTTGCAACAACAAAGTAGAGGACGTCTAACTTGTTTTTGCAGGGCATGTTGTGATGTGATATGGTCAAGACATGATGCTAAATTTATTGTATGAGATGATCATGTTTTGTAACCGAGTTATCGGCAACTGGCAGGAGCCATATGGTTGTCGCTTTATTGTATGCAATGCAATTGCGCTGTAATGCTTTACTTTATCACTAAGCGGTAGCGATAGTCATGGAAGCACAAGATTGGCGAGACGACAACGATGCCACGATGGTGATCAAGGTGTCGCGCCGGTGACGATGGTGATCATGACGGTGCTTCGGAGATGGAGATCACAAGCACAAGATGACGATGGCCATATCATATCACTTATATTGATTGCATGTGATGTTTATCTTTTATGCATCTTATCTTGCTTTGATTGATGGTAGCATTATAAGATGATCTCTCACTAAATTTCAAGATAAAAGTGTTCTCCCTGAGTATGCATCATTGCCAAAGTTCGTCATGCCCAGACACCACATGATGATCGGGTGTGATAAGCTCTACGTCCATCTACAATGGGTGCAAGCCAGTTTTTGCACACGCAGAATACTCAGGTTAAACTTGACGAGCCTAGCATATGCAGATATGGCCTCGGAACACTGAGACCGGAAGGTCGAGCGTGAATCATATAGTAGATATGATCAACATATTGATGTTCACCATTGAAAGCTACTCCATTTCACGTGATGATCGGTTATGGTTTAGTTGATTTGGATCACGTGATCACTTAGAAGATTAGAGGGATGTATTTCTAAGTGGGAGTTCTTAAGTAATATGATTAATTGAACTTAAATTTATCATGAACTTAGTACCTGATAGTATTTTGCTTGTCTATGTTGATTGTAGATAGATGGCCCGTGCTGTTGTTCCGTTGAATTTTAATGCGTTCCTTGAGAAAGAAAAGTTGAAAGATGATGGTAGCAATTACACGGACTGGGTCCGTAACTTGAGGATTATCCTCATTGCTGCACAGAAGAATTACATCCTGGAAGCACCGCTAAGTGCCAAGCCTGCTGCAGGAGCAACACCAGATGTTATGAACGTCTGGCAGAGCAAAGCTGACGACTACTCGATAGTTCAGTGTGCCATACTTTACGGTTTAGAACCGGGTCTTCAACGACGTTTTGAACGTCATGGAGCATATGAGATGTTTCAGGAGTTGAAGTTAATATTTCAAGCAAATGCCCGGATTGAGAGATATGAAGTCTCCAATAAGTTCTATAGCTGCAAGATGGAGGAGAATAGTTCTGTCAGTGAACATATACTCAAAATGTCTGGGTATCATAATCACTTGACTCAACTGGGAGTTAATCTTCCTGTTGATAGTGTCATTGACAAAGTTCTTCAATCACTGCCACCAAGCTACAAGAGCTTCATGATGAACTATAACATGCAAGGGATGGATAAGACAATCCCCGAGCTCTTCGCAATGCTAAAGGATGCAGAGGTAGAAATCAAGAAGGAGCATCAAGTGTTGATGGTCAATAAGACCGCCAGTTTCAAGAAAAAGGGCAAAGGGAAGAAGAAGGGGAACTTCAAGAAGAACAGCAAACAAGTTGCTGCTCAGGAGAAGAAACCCAAATCTGGACCTCAGCCTGAAACTGAGTGCTTCTACTGCAAGCAGACTGGACACTGGAAGCGGAACTGCCCCAAGTATTTGGCGGATAAGAAGGATGGCAAGGTGAACAAAGGTATATGTGATATACATGTTATTGATGTGTACCTTACTAGAGCTCGCAATAGCACCTGGGTATTTGATACTGGTTCTGTTGCTATTATTTGCAACTCGAAACAAGGACTACAGATTAAGCGAACACTGGCAAAGGACGAGGTGACGATGCGCATGGGAAATGGTTCCAAAGTCGATGTGATCGCGGTCGGCACGCTACCTCTACATCTACCTTCGGGATTAGTTTTAGACCTAAATAATATTTATTTGGTGCCAGCGTTGAGCATGAACATTATATCTGGATCTTGTTTGATGCGAAACGGTTATTCATTTAAATCAGAGAATAATGGTTGTTCTATTTATATGAGTAATATCTTTTATGGTCATGCACCCTTGAAGAGTGGTCTATTTTTGATGAATCTCGATAGTAGTGATACACATATTTATAATGTTGAAACCAAAAGATGCAGAGTTGATAATGATAGTGCAACTTATTTGTGGCACTGCCGTTTAGGTCATATCGGTGTAAAGCGCATGAAGAAACTCCATACTGATGGACTTTTGGAATCACTTGATTATGAGTCACTTGGTACTTGCAAACCGTGCCTCATGGGCAAGATGACCAAAACGCCGTTCTCCGGTACTATGGAGAGAGCAACGGATTTGTTGGAAATTATACATACAGATGTATGTGGTCCGATGAATGTTGAGGCTCGTGGCGGATATCGTTATTTTCTCACCTTCACAGATGATTTAAGCAGATATGGGTATATCTACTTAATGAAACATAAATCTGAAACATTTGAAAAGTTTAAAGAATTTCAGAGTGAAGTTAAAAATCATCGTAACAAGAAAATAAAGTTTCTACGATCTGATCATGCAGGAGAATATTTGAGTTACGAGTTTGGTCTACATTTGAAACAAAGCGGAATAGTTTCGCAACTCACGCCACCCGGAACACCACAGCGTAATGGTGTGTCCAAACGTCGTAATCGTACCTTACTAGATATGGTGCGATCTATGATGTCTCTTACTGATTTACCGCTATCGTTTTGGGGTTATGCTTTAGAGACGGCCGCATTCACGTTAAATAGGGCACCATCGGAATCCGTTGAGACGACGCCTTATGAACTGTGGTTTGGCAAGAAACCAAAGTTGTCGTTTCTTAAAGTTTGGGGCTGAGATGCTTATGTGAAAAAGCTTCAACCTGATAAGCTCGAACCCAAATCGGAGAAATGTGTCTTCATAGGATACCCAAAGGAGACTGTTGGGTACACCTTCTATCACAGATCCGAAGGCAAGACATTCGTTGCCAAGAATGGATCCTTTCTAGAGAAGGAGCTTCTCTCGAAAGAAGTGAGTGGGAGGAAAGTAGAACTTGATGAGGTAACTGTACCTGCTCCCTTATTGGAAAGTAGTTAATCACAGAAACCGGTTTCTGTGACACCTACACCAATTAGTGAGGAAGTTAATGATGATGATCATGGAACTTCAGATCAAGTTATTACTGAACCTCGTAGATCAACCAGAGTAAGATCCGCACCAGAGTGGTACGGTAATCATGTTCTGGAAGTCATGCTACTAGATCATGATGAACCTACGAACTATGAAGAAGCGATGGTGAGCCCAGATTCCGCAAAATGGCTAGAAGCCATGAAATCTGAGATGGGATCCATGTATGAGAACAAAGTGTGGACTTTGGTTGACTTGCCCGTTGATCGGCAAGCAATTGAGAATAAATGGATCTTCAAGAAGAAGACCGACGCTGACGGTAATGTTACTGTCTACAAAGCTCGACTTTTTGCAAAAGGTTTTCGACAAGTTCAAGGGATTGACTACGATGAGACCTTATCACCTGTAGCGATGCTTAAGTCTGTCCGAATCATGTTAGCGATTGCCGCATTTCATGATTATGAAATTTGGCAGATGGATGTCAAAACTGCATTCCTGAATGGATTTCTGGAAGAAGAGTTGTATATGATGCAACCAGAAGGTTTTGTCAATCCAAAGGGAGCTAACAAAGTGTGCAAGCTCCAGCGATCCATTTATGGACTGGTGCAAGCCTCTCGGAGTTGGAATAAACGCTTTGATAGTGTGATCAAAGCATTTGGTTTTGTACAGACTTTTGGAGAAGCCTGTATTTACAAGAAAGTGAGTGGGAGCTCTGTAGCATTTCTGATATTTGGATGACATATTACTAATTGGAAATGATGAAGAATTTCTGGATAGCATAAAGGGATACTTGAACAAAAGTTTTTCTATGAAAGACCTCGGTGAAGCTGCTTACATATTGGGCATCAAGATCTATAGAGATAGATCAAGACGCTTAATTGGACTTTCACAAAGCACATACCTTGACAAAGTTTTGAAAAGGTTCAAAATGGATCAAGCAAAGAAAGGGTTCTTGCCTGTGTTACAAGGTGTGAAGTTGAGTAAGACTCAATGCCCGACCACTGCAGAAGATAGAGAGAAGATGAAAGATGTTCCCTATGCTTCAGCCATAGGCTCTATCATGTATGCAATGCTGTGTACCAGACCTGATGTGTGCCTTGCTATAAGTCTAGCAGGGAGGTACAAAAGTAATCCAGGAGTGGATCACTGGACAGTGGTCAAGAACATCCTGAAATACCTGAAAAGGACTAAGGATATGTTTCTCGTTTATGGAGGTGACAAAGAGCTCATCGTAAATGGTTACATTGACGCAAGCTTTGACACTGATCTGGACGATTCTAAATCACAAACCGGATACGTGTTTATATTAAACGGTGGAGCTGTCAGTTGATGCAGTTCTAAACAAAGCGTTGTGGCGGGATCTATGCGTGAAGCGAAGTACATAGCTGCTTCGGAAGCAGCAAATGAAGGAGTCTGGATGAAGGAGTTCATATCCCATCTAGGTGTCATACTAGTGCATCGGGTCCAATGAAAATATTTTGTGACAATACTGGTGCAATTGCCTTGGCAAAGGAATCCAGATTTCACAAGAGAACCAAGCACATCAAAAGACGCTTCAATTCCATCCGGGATTTAGTCCAGGTGGGAGACATAGAAATTTGCAAGATACATTCGGATCTGAATGTTGCAGACCTATTAACTAAGCCTCTTCCACGAGCAAAACATGATCAGCACCAAGGCTCCATGGATGTTAGAATCATTACTGTGTAATCTAGATTATTGACTCCAGTGCAAGTGGGAGACTGAAGGAAATATGCCCTAGAGGCAATAATAAAGTTATTATTTATTTCCTTATTTCATGATAAATGTTTATTATTCATGCTAGAATTGTATTAACCGGAAACATAATACATGTGTGAATACATAGACAAACAGAGTGTCACTAGTATGCCTCTACTTGACTAGCTTGTTGATCAAAGATGGTTAAGTTTACTAACCATATACATGAGTTGTCATTTGATTAACGGGATCACATCATTAGGAGAATGATGTGATTGACTTAACCCATTCCGTTAGCTTAGCAGTTGATCATTTAGTTTGTTGATATTGCTTTCTTCATGACTTATACATGTTCCTATGACTATGAGATTATGCAACTCCCGTTTACCGAAGGAACACTTTGTGTGCCACTGTCGGTGTCAAAACCGGCAGATCTCAGGTAGGGGGTCCCGAACTGTGCGTCAAGGCCAGATGGTAACAGGAGACAAGGGACACGATGTTTTTACCCAGGTTCGGGCCCTCTCGATGGAGGTAATACCCTACTCCTGCTTGATTAATATTGATGATATGGGTAATACAAGAGTAGATCTACCACGAGATCAAGGAGGCTAAACCCTAGAAGCTAGCCTATGGTATGATTGTTGTGTATGGAGTTGATTGCCTACGGACTACAACCCTCCGGTTTATATAGACACCGGATAGGGTTAGGGTTACACAGAATCGGTTACAATGGTAGGAGATCTTGAATATCCGCATCGCGAAGCTTGCCTTCCACGCCAAGGAAAGTCCCATCCGGACACGGGACGAAGTCTTCAATCTTGTATCTTCATAGTCCAGGAGTCCGGCTGAAGGTATAGTCCGGCTACCCGAACACCCCCTAATCCAGGATTCCCTCAGTAGCCCCTGAACCAGGCTTCAATGACGATGAGTCCGGCGCGCAAATTGTCTTCGGCATTGCAAGGCGGGTTCCTCCTCCAAGTCCTTCATAGAAGATTGTAGACACCAAGAGTAGTGTCCGGCTCTGCAAAATAAGCTTCCACATATTGCCATAGAGAGAATAATATTAACACAAATCAAATCTGCTGACGTATTCCGCAGTGCATCATCACACTACAGCCAAGTCCTTTACTCAAATCATTTTCACTCTTCCACCTTAGCATGTTTTGCGAGGCGGTTTCCTTGGCATGTCTTGTCAAAGCAGAGATCGTGTGCCCCCCTTTTACGGGATTCTCATCAATACGGACGCGGGTAACCCAATCGTGCCCATTAGCATGTTTTCTCGATTAAAAGCGAGTCCTAAAAGGTTACGGGGAGGGCTCCTGGTATTCAACCTCTTATAAAGAGACCAAGGCCTTACTCCTTTTTCCAATCTCAAACGAGTTCGCCCGTCACCTCGAGTTCCAACACCCTAGGCTCCAGATTCCAGGCGCTTCGGACCTTCGACAATGTCCGGTTCTGACCTTCAAGGCCGATGGATGCCCTCCTCCGTCACGGAGGAGGACGTGCTAAAGTTGAGAGAGGCTAAGTTCTTGACCGCCGAAATTTTGCATAGGTTGCCTGCTCAAAGGCAGGCTATTCCCAGTCCCCATCCCGGTGAGAGCGTAGTGTTCATGTCTCACTTCCTTCGAGGGTTAGGCTTCCCGATGGATCCCTTCGTGAGGGGCTGCTGTTTTATTACGGGCTGGAATTTCATGACTTAGCTCCGGAGTCCATCCTCCACATTTGCTCATTCATCGTTGTGTGCGAAGCGTTCCTCCGTGTTACTCCTCACTTCGGATTATGGCTCAAGACTTTTGGAGTGGAGCCGAAGTTGATCGAGGGACGGCACGCAGAGTGCGGAGGCGCTGTCATAAGTAAGAATGCTGATGCTCCATGGCCTGAGGGCTCCTTTCAAGAGGAGTTCGGCTTGTGGCAACGAGAATGGTTCTATATCACCGCTCCCAGGAGCGCCAAGTGGGCGGCGCCTCCCGCCTTTCGCTCGGGTCCCCCATCACGGCTAGCGTCATGGGTCAACAAAGGATTAGATTGGGGGTTATCCAAAGACGTGCCCTTGTTGTAGGGCCGCATCAGGGATCTCTTAGAAAGAGACCTCAACCTGGTCAAGGTGATGCAGGTCATGCTGATTCGCCGAACACTGCCCGGCAAACGTCGCTCCCTTCGTCTGTGGGAGTTTAATCCGGAGGGACCATGAGCTCTCCATCATTTTATGGGCGCAACGCCCGTGGAGATGTATAAACTGTTCTTCGGATCACAAATGATGTGTCCGGATTTGACTAAGGACGCAGGCCTAAGATGCAATCGCCCGGATACCGAAGTAAGTAACCTTGTGCCGGGACCTACTATCCATATAATCGTCATAAACTTGCCCCTAAAAGAGCTGTCCTTTTAAATAGGAGTGGATAACGAAGGCAAAGCTGATCAGGTGTCCGGCTCCCCTTCCCGAAACCAGGCCGGGTCCCGTGCTTGTCAGGATGTTGAAGGTAATGCCTTTGGAGGGAAGTAAGGGGAAGGACAAGGGAACTATGGCCTCCTCGAAGGATGCTGCTCCGAAGGGAGGAACCGACAATTCCTCTCCCAAGGGGAAGAAGAGGGCCGCCTCTGACGACCCGGAGACCATGGCCCCGAAGCGGGGGAGAAAATCCTCGTCAGAGGGTCCGATGCCGGGGAGTTCCTCGGCCGAACTACACCCTCAAAGGGATCAACCCTCCAGCAAGCCGTAAGTAGAGAGAGGTTTTCCTTTTGAGGGATGAAAGAAATCCTTGATTTATATCTGAGAAGATTAACCGAAATTTTACCTTGTAGCTCGGACCTCAGCCCTTCTCAGCAGAGCTCGTCTTCGGGGGATCTTCTTCCGGAGATGATGGAGTGCGGGATGCCTCCCCCTGCTGTACCGCCTAGCGAGGCGAGCGACCCTGAGGTGTCGTCGCGGAGGGTTTCTCTGAATCCGGCAGGGGCGGAAGATAGCTATGTGGCCCCCCAAGGCTCTCCGCGTCCGGCCTTCGAAAGAGGCCATAGGACAAGTCCGGCACCGTCTGGTGCTCGGCCGGAGGAGCTAAAGATTCTGCTGGGGCGAGCTTCTATCTCAGAGGAGCACCGTGCATTGATGGGCATGGTGATTGAAAGGATTTCATCCGCAGAAAGCGGATTGCATGAGGCCGTCAAAAGTTTACTGACGGGTTTTGAGGTACGTTAGATAGTGTACACTTTTGTCAGTTGCGCATAAGTAAGATGCGCCCTGTGTAGATAGTAGCCCCTGAGACTCTGCGCGTTGTCAAGAAATGACGGCACGCAGAGGATCATAATCCCAGGTCTAAGATGTCGCCTTTGAATGTAGGTGGCGAGGTGTCCGGAATCTAGCCGAACTGATGATGTGGCCGAACTAAAGTGGCAACTAGACGTGGCAGATGCCAACATCGCGCTTGTCAACAAGCGGCTTGATGAGGCTCAAGGTATGTAATTCTTCGGGCGGCATCAGGTAAGAGGAGCTTCATGCCAGTGTCTTACAATGTGTGTGCTTGACGCAGATGGTACAGCCGCCGTGGAGAATCTTAGGGCAGAACTTGCCCGTGCTAAGGAGCAAGCCAGAAAAAGCGATGCGGCTGCCGAGAAGGCCCTTGAAGAGCTAAGAGCTGAACAGGCTGCTCACTGCCGAGGCAAAGAAGAGATGGCCGAGATGGCCGAGAAGTTAAAGAGCGCTGCAGACCGTTGCAAACTTCTTGAGAAAGAAGACCGGGCGAGACAGACGGACTTAGAGAAGGCCGTTGCCGATGCCAAGGACGCTCGCTCTATGAAGGAGGAGCTGTGTCAGGACGAACAGATTGCGGCTGGAAAGCCCTTTATGCTGAGAAGGAAATTTCGTGATCTGAAGTTTGCTCCGTTGGACCGGATGTGGAGTGTGGAGGATACCTATCTGGACTTGGCAGCGAGTGCTGCTGATGTGACCGAACACTTTCGAGATCAGAAAGATCGCGAAGTGGAAAAGCTTTTCTGGTCGCAGTTTCACAATCCAGAGCATCCACTGGCAGTGGATGATCGTTTGGCTCAATGGGCCGAACTGAATAGGTTGTCTGGACTCGCTATGAAGTACGTTATGGGTCACCTGTGGCCGGGGAGATCGGAGCCGAAGAGTTATTTCAGCTTGGTGCAGCAATTTCTTGACGCGGTGCCGCGTATAAATGCAATGAAGAGGTCAGCATGCATAGATGGCGCTAGGATGGCTCTTGCCCGTGTTAAGACATACTGGGCAGAGATGGAGACCACCGTTGTTGCGTCCCGAGATTCGGACAAAAGCCGAGTACCCTCCGAGCACTATTTTCAAGAAGTTGTTGAAGGCGCTCGTGTAATAGAGACGCAGTGCCCGAAAGATGCTATGTTATGATAGCATATGTAATTATAAAGTAATATTTTGATAAACTGTAGTGGCCTTTTTTATACTTGTGCCTCCAAGTATTGGGAACACCTCCTGTGCGGCCGTTTTAAGATATATATATATATATATATATATATATATATATATATATATATATATATAGAATCTGAAAGATGGCAGTCGTTGGCTTCAGCCCCCACGCACATAGTGCGGGGGTGCTCGCAGAAGACACATTTTAACACTTAACCCAACGTCTTGGTCCTACAAAGGAGGTGATTAGCGCAGCGGGCCAGGCAACCGGACTATAATGCTTTAACACTTTCACTTAGCCATAGGAGTTTGACAATGAGACTCTTTAGGTAGCTCCTTGGTGGCAACTGCGCTCGTCCGAATTCGGGGCGCGTATGTGCTTGACCGGGAAGCCGCCCTTCGTTAAAGCGGAGGAATCTGATAGATTCCGATAGGTCATCGAGTGGCTGACCAGTCTCACGCTACATCATGACAGTCAGTTTTCGGCTTTCTCTATTGAGGTGCTCGCCCGGCCGAACCGGGGGCACAATCGCAGTAGTTCTCCTGGTGCTACCTTAGCCGATAGAGCGGAACGTAAGGTAGCCGAACTCAGGAGCCGGGCAACCCAACATTTGACCAAAGACATGATGCGGAGCTGATGCATATAATGCCAAAACTCGCGACGCCGAACACTCCCTAAGGTTTTCGGTCTTTATGAGTGCGGGCGAAACAACACTCTTTATTAAAAAAGCCCCTAGTGTCCAGGTACGTGCAAAAATTTCTGACGTGGCCACATGCCAAGACGCCAGCCTCCTCCTTGGTTATATCAGAAAAAACCAGGGGATGTGTAGCAACAAGAGACAGTAAAAAAGGTTTACGCAGGGTCTTAATCGAAAAAGAATCCTTTAGGACGGGTCCCTACTGCATGTCTGCGCCTGTGTCTCCGTTGTGCCGTATCCTGGACGGGCGCCGCACGACGTTCATCTGTAAAAGAGAGGAACTGAGTTGAAAATGGGTCGTGCCAAAAAAGTTTAAAATAAGCAAAGTATAAAGCAAGATATATAAGATTGAGCTTTATTGTCTCTTATTGTATATGCGTGGAGCCCCTAGTGCGGGGGTATATGGCTTCTAGGCCTGCATCAATGATGATTTTGCACCGAACTCGTCTATCCGCGTTCGTGGTCTTGAATGACCTATTTGATGTTTCTTTTGGCCGGTGAGGCCATTTTGCTGTGGGGCTATCAAAGCGGCCGCGCAGTCCTCCGCTTGGGGAGGCGCACTTTAGTGCTTCCCCTTCAAAGATATGATGCCTCGTGGACCGGGCATCTTAAGCGTAAGAGATGCATAATGATGTATTGCATTAAAGCGAGCGAAAGCTTCGCGTCCCAGTAGTGCTTGATAGCGACTTGAGAACGGGACGATATGGAAGGTCAGCTTTTCACGGCGGAGGTTATCGGCAGAGTCGAATATGACTTCGAGCCGGAGAAAACCCATACAATGGGTGTCCGGACCAGGTATTACCCCTTGAAAGGAGGTTTTGCTGCGGCGGATTCTTGCTGGGTTTATCCCCATGTGCTGGATTGTATCCTGATATATCAGGTTTAGTCCACTGCCGCCGTCCATAAGGACATTTGAAAACTGGAGTCCGCCAATTATTGGATCGAGTATCAAGGCAGTCCAGCCTACATTCTTGATATTCCTAGAATAATCTAGCTGATCGAAGATGATCGGTTTTGACAACCAGTGGCAGGACCCTTTGGGGATGGGCCATGTGGTGTGTACCTTTATGGGCGCTGCACGTTTTGTTATGTGAAGTGAGTTCACTGTTTTTACTTCTTGTGTGAAGTTCTTTTGTTTCCTGGTGCTCTGCTTTTGGGGTTCGTCCTCGTCTTCGCTTGGTGTGTCGAGCCGCTTGTGTTCGGCATTGAGTCTGCCGGATTGTTTGAAAACCCAACAGTCTCTGTGGGTATGGTTAGCAGGCTTCCCGGGAGTACTGTGTATCTGACATATCCTGTCCAGGATTTTATTTAGGTTGGATGGATCGTCCCTGTTATCCTGGGGGGGGGGGCAATTTTTCCTGATTTTGTCGTGAGCCTTTGAATCCGGCATTGACTGCCGTGCTCTTCGGACTTTTGTCCTTAGTCCGGTGACGGTCCTTGTTGCGTCGCGGTTTTCCGTTTCCATCCCTAGTTTCGGGTGTACTTGGGTCGGTGGGGCTGCACCTTGCCAACCAGCTGTCCTCCCCTGCACAAAAGCGGGTCATGAGGCTTGTTAGTGCGGCCATTGTGCTTGGCTTTTCTTGGCCGAGGTGTCTGGCGAGCCATTCGTCTCGGACGTTATGCCTGAAAGCTGCTAAGGCTTCAGCGTCCGGACAGTCGACTATCTGATTCTTTTTAGTGAGGAATCTATTCCAGAACTGCCGAGCTGATTCTCCGGGTTGTTGAGTTATGTGACTAAGATCATTTGCATCCGGAGGGCGGACATAGGTCCCTTGAAAGTTTGCTCGGAAAGCATCCTCGAGCTCTTCCCAGCTTCCAATTGTGTTTTTGGGAAGGCTTTTAAGCCAATGCCGGGCTGGCCCTTTAAGCTTAAGGGGTAGATATTTTATGGCGTGGAGATCATCTCCTCTAGCCATGTGTATGTGGAGGATATAATCCTCGATCCAGACTCCAGGGTCTGTTGTTCCATCATATGCCTCTATGTTTACGGGTTTGAATCCCTCTGGGAATTCATAGTCCAGGACCTCATCGGTGAAACATAGGGGGTGTGCAGCGCCCCTGTATTTGGGTGTGCCGGATTCTGATGATGGCTTCATAGCGTTGCTTACGAGAGCTTGCTTTCTTGGCCCATAAATGGACCTGACTGGGCCATGATGTGAATCCTTAAGTGGGCCGCATGCCGATTTAGGTGCGGCGCCTTTTGCCGCTTTATGGGGTCGTCTATCCGACCGTGTGGCTTTTTTGTTTTTTGAATGCGAGGGCTCTAGGGCCTCTTCATCGAATTCAGGCAGTAGCTTTCTTTTCGGATAGCTTTTAGTGCGGCGACTGTCGCCCTACTTATCTGTGGTATTGATTAATTTGCTCCATCTAATCCGGAGTGCGTCTTCCGCTGTTTTTAGCTTCCGCTTCTGCTTCTTTAGGCTGCGTGCGGTTGCAATGAGCCTCTCGTGGAGATTCTTCTGCGCCATAGGTTTATTCGGCGTGAGGTCGTCCGGAATGCCGTTTTCGCCGGAGGAGGGATGTTCGGTTTCTCTATCCGTGTTGCCCTGTTTGGACAGTTGCTCTAAGGCCTGCTCGTCATCTACCGGCTCGTCCTGCTCTATGGCTGGGTTTTTGTTGAGGCGGGGCTTGGGTCGGTGTTTATGCCGACGCTTTGATTGCTTTTCGGGGGGTCGATCTCCCGTCCCATCCCATTTTTCCTCGTTGTCGCTTCCTTTAGGGGTATCCACCATGTACACATCGTGAGATGAGGTGGCTGTCCAATGCCCTATGGGCGTTGGTTCGTCGGTATCTCCTGCATCGTCATCCATGCTGTCGATGTCTCCGGAGTCGAAGTTGAGCACGTCGTTTAAATTGTCGACAGTGGCTACCAAGTGGGTGGTGGGTGGGCTTTGAATTTCTTCATCGTCCGTATCCCATCCTCGCTGACCGTAGTTCGGCCAGGGCTCTCCTGAGAAGGAGAGAATCTTGAGAGAGTTCAGGATATCGCCACAAGGCGAGTGCTGAAAGATGTCTGCGGCGGTGAACTCCATTATCGGTGCCCAATCGGATTCGATTGGCAGGGGCGCGGGGGGTTCGGAGTCCGGGGAGGAGTCCGGATCCTCGGAGTCATGGGTCATGCAGAGTGCGGGGCTAGCGTTCGGCTCGATCGCTTTCAGGATCGCAGCCCCCGAGGTGACGTCCAACTGCTCATCCTCGATTGGCGCAATAGGCT
This sequence comes from Triticum aestivum, assembly GCF_018294505.1. NCBI lineage: Eukaryota > Viridiplantae > Streptophyta > Magnoliopsida > Poales > Poaceae > Triticum > Triticum aestivum. Next base: position 104,255,613 of record NC_057800.1, on the reverse strand, counting down.
CCGAGTTAGGGGTTGGAACCGATGCGTGTGCGGCCTCCAGGACACTATCTGGAGGCAGAGCTAGATCATGCCCCTCGAGATAGTGCGGCGTGCTTGGCCGTGGCTCGAACCCGTCGAAGATCAAGTCTCCGCGGATGTCAGCCGTGTAGTTTAAGCTTCCAAACCTGACTTGATGGCCAGGGGCGTAGCTTTCAACCTGCTCCAGGTGGCCGAGCGAATCGGCCCGCAGAGCGAAGCCGCCGAAGACGAAGATCTGTCCGGGGAGAAAAGTCTCACCTTGGACCGTATCGTTGTTGATGACCAAAGGAGCCATTGGGCCTAAAGGCGATGACACAGAGGAACTCTCAATGAAAGCACCAATGTCGGTGTCAAAACCGGCGGATCTCGGGTAGGGGGTCCCGAACTGTGCGTCAAGGCCGGATGGTGACAGGAGACAAGGGACACGATGTTAATTACCAAGGTTCGGGCCCTCTCGATGGAGGTAATACCCTACTCCTGCTTGATTAATATTGATGATATGGGTAGTACAAGAGTATATCTACCATGAGATCAAGGAGGCTAAACCCTAGAAGCTAGCCTATGGTATGATTGTTGTGTATGGAGTTGATTGCCTACGGACTACAACCCTCCGGTTTATATAGAAACCGGATAGGGTTAGGGTTACACAGAGTCGGTTACACAGAGATCTTGAATATCCGCATCGCCAAGCTTGCCTTCCATGCCAAGGAAAGTCTCATCCGGACACGGGACGAAGTCTTCAATCTTGTATCTTCATAGTCCAGGAGTCCGGCTGAACGTATAGTCCGGCTACCCGAACAACCCCTAATCCAGGACTCCCTCAGCCACCAAACGTCACAATGTAACTGGGTGATTATAAAGGTGCTCCACAGGTGTCTCCAAATGTACTTGTTGGGTTGGCGTATTTCGAGATTAGGATTTGTCACTCCGATTGTCGGAGAGGTATCTCTGGGCCCACTCGGTAATGCACATCACTATAAGCCTTGCAAGCATTGCAACTAATGAGTTAGTTGCAGGATGATGTGTTACGGAACGAGTAAAGAGACTTGCCGGTAACGAGATTGAACTAGGTGTTGAGATACCGACGATCGAATCTTGGGCAAGTAACATACTGATGACAAAGGGAATAACGTATGTTGTTATGCGGTCTGACCGATAAAGATCTTCATAGAATATTTAGGAGCCAATATGGGCATCGAGGTCCCGCTATTGGTTATTGACCAGAGAGGTGTCTCGGTCATGTCTACATAGTTCTCGAACCCGTAGGGTCTGCACGCTTAACTTTCATTGACGATATAGTACTATATGAGTTATGTATGTTGATGACCGAATGTTGTTCAGAGTCCGGGATGAGATCACGGACATGACGAGGAACTCCGGAATGGTCCGGAGATAAAGTTTGATATATGGGATAGTAGTGTTTGATCTCCGGAAGGGTTCCGGAATTCATCGGAAGGGGTTCCGGATGTTTCCTGAAATGTTTGGGCACGAGAACACTTTATCTGGGCCAAAGGGGAAAGCCCACGAGGCTTTTGGAAAGTGCAAAAGGAAGTTTTGCGGAGACCAGAGGCTAGACGCCAGGAACCCTGGCATCTAGGGGGTAGACGCCGAGAACCCTGGCGTCTAGCTCTGGAGTCTGAGAAGGACTCTTGCCTTTCGGGTGAAACCAACTTTGAGGAGGCTTTTACTCCAAGTTTCGACCCCAGGGCTCAACATATAAATAGAGGGGTAGGGCTAGCACCAAAGACACATCAAGAAACACCAAGCCGTGTGCCGGCAACCCCGTCCCCTCTAGTTTATCCTCCGTCATAGTTTTCGTAGTGCTTAGGCGAAGCCCTGCGGAGATTGTTCTTCACCAACACCGTCACCACGCCGTCGTGCTGCCGGAACTCATCTACTACTTCGCCCCTCTTGCTGGATCGAGAAGGCGAGGACGTCACCGAGCCGAACGTGTGCAGAACTCGGAGGTGCCGTGCTCTCGGTACTTGGATCGGTCGGACGTGAAGACGTACGACTACATCAACCGCGTTGATATAACGCTTCCGCGAACGGTCTATGAGGGTATGTAGACAACACTCTCCCCTCTCGTTGCTATGCATCACCATGATCTTGCGTGTGCGTAGGAATTTTTTTGAAATTACTACGTTCCCCAACACTTAGACCACCCAGTATGACTACTAGGACTAGAGCAAGCCAAAAAGCGCGCCGCCGTCACCCCCTCCTTATCGGCGACAGGAAAACCTTTGTTTTACACAGTCGAGAAGTCATTGTGCTAAGGCCTCACATGCTGAGGCATTGAATAGAATGTAGATACTAGTTTACGGAAACAAGTATCGATAAGACGTTTGTATCTCCATACTTATATTTCTTCTCTTATAAAAAACCGAGTTGGTGATGTTGGTACGCGTGCCATCTTGCAATATAGACCGTTCGATCTATATCTGACTGATGGAAATTAAACTAAAAGATACACGCACCCCTCTCCACATTTGAAGACAAGGCCTCCCTCGTTCATCCTTATCTCCAACAACCTCATTGTCGAGAAATTAAGAAAGGAAGCCTCTGGAACAAACTGTCCTAGTGGCCGCTGCCAGCGTCATGAATCCCCATGCCTCCGCTCAGTCCGACCACCAATCACCACCACGCCCCACTCCTCTTCACCTTATCTCCTATTTCTTGAGATATCGTTAGTTTTTACACATGGGATTACTCCCGCATGGGTCAATCACAAAGAGTGTTTTTATTAAAAAAAAGCATCTTGATGTTCCGTGCAATGCATGGATCTTGCTAGTACTCCTACAGAAGAATAAGTTGGTGATGATGGTGTGTCTGCCATCCGTCATTTGTGACCATTAGATCTACATCTAACGACTGTGAGGTAAGTTGTTGCCTTTTCTCACAAACATCCCACTTGTCTACCAATTTACAGAAAAACCGATAATTAGTATCTTAAAACCAACCACATCCCTCCCTGACCTCAACAAAACAACCCAAGGAATATATTCTAATTGAAACATAATATATCTCTAGTGATATATGTATATCAAAATTAGAGTGTTTTGTATCAAGTTTGTGAATAAGTATTATTCTAATTATGATTCATTGCAACGCACATGAACATTGCTAGTATTTCCAACCATGCAATTTTTTTCCCTAGTATTCCATAGTTTCGAGTTTTCCATCAAGATATTAGTCACTCATGGTTGATATTTACTTTCAATCATGTACACATATGCACTATGTAACTAACCTTGCTTATTGGGTTCCAAAGCTTAACTTTCACTCCTACTTATAATATGTAGAGTATTAACAAAATACTACCACTTTCAACCATCCCTAGGAAGAATCTATTGTACAAAAAATAGCAAAAACATACCCAAAATTTCTTAATCCACGCCAAAAACTACTACCTACCGATTAGGTTAGTTTAAACCCATTTATGACAGGGTTGGCCCACACGTCCCTACTGACGAAGCAGCTTAAACCAACACATTTTGTTTGACCATTGACACGAGGGACCCACATCTGACCTTCTATCCTGTTATTCCCCCTCAAATCATTATTTTTCCTGAACATTACTTCAAACAATACTGATGCATGTTCGTCGGTGGCGCCGGTGATGAGCGAGTTGGCCGCCGCTCCGCTGGACGGGCCGGACGCCGCGCTGTCCTCCGCACGGGTTGGCAGGCTGGCCCGAGCGTGACTCGCGAGCGAGCAAGCCGCCGCGCTGGCCTTCGCTCGAGCCAGATGGCTGGCCTTAGCGCGGCGTGAGTGAGCAAGCCGCCGTGCCACCGTGCCAATCTAGCTAGCAAACCTTGCAGATAAGCAGCTGGACGGAGCTATCTTGGGTAGCTAGTGGCCGCGAGCGCCAGACAAAGCTGGCATCCGGGCTGCCGCAAGATGGGCTCCGCACCGCCGGTGGTTTTGACCTCGCCTTCTACCGGCGGCGGTAGCTGCATCCCGTGGCCGAGGATGACTAGGTGGATGGGCCGAAGGTAGGAGGTCACTCGTGGATTTTTGTGCAGACTGACATGTAGGTCCCACAAGTCATAACGCCCGGTCGAATAGAAGGTGTTGACTTAATGGGCGACATGGGCCATGTTTGGATACTCTAAGTCAGAGGTTAGATTCTAACCCTGAACTAACTCTAACCAAAGTGTTGTTTGGATGGCAGGGTTAGATTGACAACAAATGTATCCAAACAGGGCCATGGGTTGAAACGTGCCTATAACCGCACTTTGTAGAGTAGTCGTTTCTTGGTAGGGCTGGTGGGTAAGAGCATGTACAATGGTTGATAAGGTAGTCTTTCTTAAGTCTTCCATGTATGCAAGTGGTAGTACTTTCTTGGCATTATTAGTGGTTTCTTGCATTATTAGGGGTTTCTTGTAAGGCTACTCATAGTGGGGAGTATCATATGCTAGTAACATGTGTATGATACTAATGTATGATACTACCTCCATAATGCATATTATCATAAACTAGTATCATAGATGATCATATTTATTGCCATGCATGACACAAAGAAGCATCACATTTAACATGATACAATATCTACCTATGTTACTCTAACACACTCTCTCTTCTTTAATTATGTGCCACATAAGCATGTTTGCTAGTCCCAAGTGCATGTAACCACTTATATTACCCCCACTATGGCCAGCCTAAGGAACAATGTACTACTAGCAACAAAAGGCGATTCTAGGTTGCGTTGTACTCCAACGAGTACTACTACTGGTCGCGGGAGTGTATACCTCGTTTTGTGGGTTTGATCCCGGCTGAACGCATGGCGGTCTTTTTTTAAATAGTAACTTTGCTGCGAGCCAATATTTTACACGGGTAGTTTGAGTTTTGAAGTCAAACGGACGTGCGGCACCACAATCTGGGTGCACTAGATAGCCTAGCCACGTGAACGGGTTTTCCTTCCCAACATCTCATGGCTCGCGTGCTCGCCCTAGCCGCATCTCGCTTGCAACATCCTCATCAGCTAGTAGCATATTTAAACTAGCGCCTCCCAATTAAGCCCGAGGAGCCGGAAAAGCCTGGCGAGGCATTGGGAACTATGCACTATGGCTCTGTACGTAAAGTGCTCTACTACTACTCTGTAGCTTGTGGCATTGCACGCATGGACTTCACTCCATTATCGGCTCTACTATAAAAGAAATTCCTCTTGACGTGTTTTTTTTGAAACGAAGGCAAAAGATTTGCTTCATCTCATTCATAAAGAAGGAACTACTAACAAAGTTCGACGAGATCCATTACACCTCCACAAATGGAAGCGAAAAGCCTAGTCTCGCTATATCAAATAACTCAAATGTTCTGCCCCCGCAGTAACCGTCGCTGATAAACATGCTGCTAGTGTGTGCGTGAGAGGAGCAGCTGAGTAGGCCAGCTACGTGAGAGGAGCTGCTAAATAGAGCACCGAGAGTACCCACTAGGCCACTACGCAGGTGTACTTTCCCTACATTGATAGTACAACGATGGTTCTAGAGAACAGTAGTACCCTCCACTTCCAACTGTAGCTCCTTGGCCCTGAGATTCAAGAGTTCAAAACTGGTGCACTATACTAGAAGTACAGTACATAGCACTAGTAGTACCCTCGCACTTCAAGTTGAGAAAGTAGTACTAGTACTGCTACAGTACGAGTACGTACTCATCTATCACGTAATGTAAGACGTTTTTTGACACTAGTTGGCGTGTACAAAAAATAGCAAAAACATACCAAAAATTTCTTAATCCACGCCGAAAACTACTAGCTTACTACGCTTTACAGTTGGAAGGGACGAGGCCCTGTGGTTACTACACTCTTATGTCCTCCTCGCCAGTTCCCCTCCCCCCGAAGAGAAGGCAGTTCGTCGCTGCTCCCATGGATTCGCCAGGTGGTTCTCCTCCTTGTCGGGGCTGGGAGACCTTGGACAACGATCCTCTGGGAGAAATCGCATGCCACTCCGACGTCCTCACCGCCGCAAGACTCGGTGCTTCCTGCACCAACTATTTCAAGACAGTGCTAAAAATGTCTTGGGAAAAGGCCATGCTTGTTGGTCTTCCATGCGTCCTCGAGGAGAAGGTTCTTCTATGGGACAATCCTTCGAACAGTCCACCGCTCCCTGGCCATGGTTGCACGTTGACTCCGCTTGAGTTGCCGGCGTTGAGAGGTAGTCGGATTTTGTCCAATGAGCAGGTCAGTAATGGAGTTTGATGATGTAGTTGAGGGAGTCCTGGATTAGGGGGTATTTGGACAACCGGGCTATATCCTTTGGCCGGACTGTTGGACTATGAAGATACAAGATTGAAGATTTCGTCCCGTGTCAAGATGGGACTCTCCTTGGCGTGGAAGGCAAGCTTGGTAGTACGGATATGTAGATATCCTTCCTTATAACCAACTCTGTGTAACCCTAGCCCCCTCCGGTGTCTATATAAACCGGAGGGTTTAGTTCGTAGGACCAACAACAACAATCATACCATAGGCTAGCTTCTAGGGTTTAGCCTCTCTGATCTCGTGGTAGATCACCTCTTGTACTACTCATATTATCAACAACAATCAAGCAGGACGTGGGGTATTACCTCCATCGAGAGGGCCCGAACCTGGGTAAACATGGTGTCCCCTGCCTCCTGTTACCATCCGCCTAGACGCACAGTTCGGGACCCCCTACCCGAGATCCGCCGATTTTGACACCGACATTGGTGCTTTCATTGAGAGTTCCACTGTGCCGTCACCGTAAGGAAGGATGCGTCGTCTCGTTGTTAAAAACAATGTTACCGCCGGGGGAGCCCTGGCTGTCGGCGAAACTCTCCGGCTAGGTATTTTCATCATGACTGCCCATTCGGCTGCTACACCGACGATGACTTCTCGGGTCATTGAAAATAGCCTCCACGTCGGCTCGGAATTTGCCGAGCAGATGGATCCAATGGAGCTCTCTTCCCTAAACGATCTCTTGGATCGCATCACCGCCTTGGGAGTCGCTACAGACTATGATCGGATTGGGCTTAAACCCGATCAAAGGGAGATTAACTCTCCACCGGTCACCCATCATATTGCGGTAGTGGAGGAACAATGCGGCAATTCTTCCTCTATCTTGAGGACTAACTATGTCCGGATCCCTGAGCTCTCTGAGCCGGCTACCCGTTTACGGGAGGACATCGCCCAAGCCCTGAACCTAGAATCAGGCAGCGTGCCAGGCTTATCGGGCAACATCCCGAAACTCGAACTTCCAAGATTGGAAACTCCTCGGCCCCTGGGTCTCAGATCGGGTAAGGGTTCGGACCCAAATCCACCCACCCACCCAAACATAAATGATCTTTCCCACATCAGGCAAGAGCCCCAGGAAACAATACATCATTATTGGGCCAGATTCCTCCTTGTGATGAACAAGGTCAAGGACTGTCGTGAGGAAGACGCGGTCTCATTTTACTGCAATAATTGCACAGACAAGGGAATCCTTAACGCCATAAGTCACCGTGACATATCACGCTTCACTGACTTGGTGTCCATAGTATGAAAGTACTGTGCGATGGAAAGCGCCTGGAAAACCGAAACGAAATTTTGGGATAATCCGTCTCGGAATACACACCCAGTCCAAAGTAAAAGGGTGCACTATCATAAGACACCCAAGTTAATTACAAAGAAGCAAAAACCCTCTACAGGGCATGGAACCGTATTGGAGGGATGGCTCAACGAACCCTGCAAAATTCATAGTACAACGGATACCATACCAACACACAGCCTTAGAGCATGTTGGGTACTCCGGCAGGTGGCCAAAAGTGGTGAGGATCTTCTCATCCCAGATACCACAGAGCACCATCCCGGGGATAACAATACGGTATTAACAGTCTTTGAGACCTTCGCATCAAATAATAGGCGCAAGCAAACACTTCGTAGCCTTGCCGAAATCTGCCACATGGCAGCAATAAATCCATGGAGTGACACGGCTATTACCTTCAATGCCAGTGACGAACCTAAATTCCGAACAGCCCGAGCACCACCTGCACTGGTCCTCAGTCCAATTGTGGATGACTTTTGACTCACCAAAGTACTCATGGACGGCGGCAGTGGATTAAACCTCATCTATAAGGAAACTCTTCAAAAAAATGGAAATAGACTGGAACCGCATTGAGCGAAGCAGCACAACCTTCAGAGGAATCATCCCCAGTCGGGAAGCATGCTGTGCTGGGAAAATCACACTAGATGTGGTATTCGACACGCCGGAGAACTATAGGTCCGAAGAAATTACATTCCAAGTGGCCCCATTCAGTAGCGGATACTACGCCCTTTTAGGGCGGGAGACGTTCATGATCTTCCAAGCCATACCCCATTACGGGTACATGAAGCTCAAAATGCCCGGGCCCAACGGAATCATCACTCTCGCTAGTGATCCGGACACAGCACCCTGCGCCAAAAACAAAACAGCCGCATTGGCCCTCGAGGCATTATCCAAAGCCCTTGCGGCCGAGGAATTAACTGCGCTGCGCTCCACAGTGGACAGGGACGACATGATACTTGACAAGAGATCCAAGTCCACCTCTTTTAAACCAGCGGATGAAATAGTCAAATTCCAAGTCCACCCAACGGACCCTACAAAAACAGCCTCCATCGGGGCACAGTTAAACCCCGCCGTGGACGCCGCACTACGAGAGTTCCTGCGCGAGAATTGGGACATATTCGCCTGGCATCCCTCGGATATGCCAGGAATCCCACGCAGGCTGGCTGAGCACAGCCTTAATATTCTAAAGGGATTCAAGCTGGTCAAGCAGGCTCTTCGGCGTTTCTATGAACCTAAGAGACAAGGTATGGGAGAGGAACTAGCCAAGTTATTGGAGGCCGGATTCATTAGAGAAATAAAACACCCGGACTGGCTAGCAAACCTGGTGATGGTACCAAAGAAGGACAAATCCTGGCGCCTATGTGTCGATTTCAAGGACGTCAACAAGGCTTTCCCAAAGGATCCCTTCCCCCTCCCCTGCATTGATCAAATTGTCGATGCTACCGCAAGACACGATTCATTGTGTTTCCTCGACGCAAACTCTGGTTACCACCAAATCAAGATGGGGCAGTCCAACCAAGCCGCAACGGCATTTATCACACCATACGGCCCTTCTATTTCAACACAATGCCTTTTGGGCTCAAAAACGCCGGCGCAACATATCAGCGCATGATTCGGACATGTCTGGAGAAACAGATCGGCAAAACAGTAGAGGCATATGTAGATGATGTGGTCGTCAAAACCAAACACGTCGACTCTCTAATAGACGACTTGAGGCTCATATTCGACAACCTCCGAACATACGACATCAAGCTCAATCCGGAAAAATGCGTTTTCGGTGTACCAGCTGGAAAGCTCCTGGGCTTCATTGTCTCCAGTAGGGGAATTGAAGCAAATCCGGCCAAAAATCCGAGCTTTGTCACAGTTGGCTATCCCAACGGACCTCAAACAAATCCAGAAATTAACCGGATGTGTGGCGCTCTAAGCCGCTTTATCTCCCGCTTAGGAGAAAAGGCATTACCCCTTTATCGCCTCCTTCGGCGCACCGAACACTTCGAGTGGACGGACGCTGCCACAGCCGGATTGGAAGAAATTAAATCCATACTGGCAACCTACCCAATCCTGTCCGCACCAAACATCGGTGAACCAATGCCGTTGTACATTGCAGCAACTCATCAGGTCGTAAGAATAGTGCTCGTCGTCGAACGAGAAACGGACGGACATAAATTCCCCCTTCAAAAGCCGGTATATTATGTATCCACTGTCCTCACTCTATGCAAATCACATTACCCACATTATGAAAAGATAGCCTATGCGGTATTCATGGCATCCCAGAAGCTGCGACACTACTTTCAAGAGTGTTCAATTACAGTAGCCTCGGAAGTGCCACTTAATGATATTATAAACAACCGCGACGCCACGGGCCGGATTGCCAAATGGGCCATTGAGCTCCTCCCGTTCGACATAACATACAAACCCCGGTGAGCCATTAAATCGCAAGTATTGGCCGACTTTGTCGCCGAATGGACGGAAGCCGAACTCCCTAAAGAGTACGGCGCATACTCCAATTGGATCATGCACTTCGACAGCTCCAAAATGCTGGCTGGTCTGGGGGCTGGCGTTGTCCTGACGTCCCCAACCAGAGATACAGTTCAATACGTACTCCAGATACTGTATACAGACTCCAACAATGCAGCCAAATACGAATCCCTATTACATGGTCTTCGGATGGCAGTTTCCATGGGCATTCAACGCCTAGAGGTGCGTGGGGATTCGAACCTCGCAATATCCCAAATAAATGGAGACTTCGATGCCAAGGATCTGAAAATGGCGGCCTATCACAACGTCGTCCTAAAAATGTTGGGGAACGTTGCAGAAAATAAAAATTTTCCTACTCGTTTCACCAAGATCATCTAGGAGTTCATCTAGCAACGAGTGAATAGATGCATCTACATACCTTGTAGATCGTGAGCGGAAGCGTTCAAAGAACGGGGATGATGTAGTCGAACACGACGTGATCCAAATCACCGGAGATCCTAGCACCGAACGGACGGCACCTCCGCGTTCAACACACGTACGGAAACAGCCACGTCTCCTCCTTCTTGATCCAGCAAGGGAGGGAGGAGAGGTTGAGGGAGATGGCACCAGCAGCAGCACGACGGCGTGGTGTTGATGGAGCTGCAGTACTCCGGCAGAGTTTCGCTAAGCAATAAGGAGGTGGAGGAGGTGTTGGGGAGGGAGAAGGAGGCAACCAAAGGCCAAGGACTCAAGGTGTGAAGTCCCTCCTCTCCCCCACTATATATAGGGGTGCCAAGGGGGGGTGGCCAGCCCTAGGAGATCCAATCTCCTAGGGGGTGCGGCGGCCAAGGGGGGTTTCCCTCCCCCCCAAGGCACCTAGGAGGTGCCTTACCCTCCTAGGACTCTTGCCCCCTTGAACCCTAGGCGCATGGGCCTATGTGGGGCTGGTGCCCTTGGCCCAAGTAGGCCAAGGCGCACCCCCTACAGCCCATGTGGCCCCCGGGGATGGGTGGCCCCACCCGGTGGGCCCCCGGGACCCCTCCGGTGGTCCCGGTACAATACCGATAACCCCGAAACTTGTCCTGATGCCCGAAACAGGACTTCCCATATATAAATCTTTACCTCCGGACCATTCCGGAACTCCTCGTGATGTCCGGGATCTCATCCGGGACTCCGAACAACATTCGGGTTACTGCATATACATATCCCTACAACCCTAGCGTAACTGAACCTTAAGTGTGTAGACCCTACGGGTTCGGGAGACATGTAGACATGACCGAGATCGCTCTCCGGTCAATAACCAACAGCGGGATCTGGATACCCATGTTGGCTCCCACATGCTCCATGATGATCTCATCGGATGAACCACGATGTCGAGGATTTAATCAACCCCGTATGCAATTCCCTTTGTCAATCGATATGTTACTTGCCCGAGATTCGATCGTCGGTATCCCAATACCTCGTCCAATCTTGTTACCGGCAAGTCACTTTACTCGTACCGTAATGCATGATCCCGTGACCAAACACTTGGTCACTTTGAGCTCATTATGATGATGCATTACTGAGTGGGCCCAGTGATATCTCTCCGTCATACGGAGTGACAAATCCCAGTCTCGATCCATATAAAACAATAGATACTTTCGGAGATACCTGTAGTGCACCTTTATAGTCACCCAGTTACGTTGTGACGTTTGATACACCCAAAGCACTCCTACGGTATCCAGGAGTTATACGATCTCATGGTCGAAGGAAGAGATACTTTGACATTGCAAAAACTCTAGCAAACGAACTATACGATCTTGTGCTATGTTTAGGATTGGGTCTTGTCCATCACATCATTATCCTAATGATGTGATCCCGTTATCAATGACATCCAATGTCCATAGCCAGGAAACCATGACTATCTATTGATCAACGAGCTAGTCAACTAGAGGCTTACTAGGGACATGTTGGTGTCTGTTATTCACACATGTATTACGATTTTCGGATAACACAATTATAGCATGAATAAAGACAATTATCATGAACAAAGAAATATAATAATAATGCTTTTATTATTGCCTCTAGGGCATATTTCCAACAGTCTCCCACTTGCACTAGAGTCAATAATCTAGTTACATTGTGATGAATCGAACACCCATGGAATTCTGGTGTTGATCATGTTTTGCTCTTGGGAGAGGTTTAGTCAACGGATCTGCTACATTCAGGTCCGTATGTACTTTACAAATCTCTATGTCTCCATCTTGAACATTTTCACGGATGGAGTTGAAGCGACGCTTGATGTGCCTTGTCTTCTTGTGAAACCTGGGCTCCTTGGCAAGTGCAATAGCTCCAGTGTTGTCACAGAAGAGCTTGATCGGCCCCGACGCATTGGGTATGACTCCTAGGTCGGTGATGAACTCCTTCACCCATATTGCTTCTGCTGCCTCCGAGGCTGCCATGTACTCCGCTTCACATGTAGATCCCGCCACGACGCTCTGCTTGCAACTGCACCAGCTTACTGCCCCACCATTCAAAATATACACGTATCCGGTTTGTGACTTAGAGTCATCCAGATCTGTGTCGAAGCTAGCGTCGACGTAACCTTTTACGACGAGCTCTTCGTCACCTCCATAAACGAGAAACATTTCCTTAGTCCTTTTCAGGTACTTCAGGATATTCTTGACCGCTGTCCAGTGTTCCTTGCCGGGATTACTTTGGTACCTTCCTACCAAACTTACGGCAAGGTTTACATCAGGTCTGGTACACAGCATGGCATACATAATAGAACCTATGGCTGAGGCATAGGGGATGACACTCATCTCTTCTATCTCTGCTGCCGTGGTCGGACATTGAGCTGAGCTCAATTTCACACCTTGCAAAACAGGCAAGAACCCTTTCTTGGACTGATCCATTTTGAACTTCTTCAAAATCTTATCAAGATATGTGCTTTGTGAAAGACCTATGAGGCGTCTTGATCTATCCCTATAGATCTTGATGCCTAATATATAAGCAGCTTCTCCAAGGTCCTTCATTGAAAAACTCTTATTCAAGTAGGCCTTAATGCTGTCCAAAAGTTCTATATCATTTCCCATCAAAAGTATGTCATCTACGTATAGTATGAGAAATGCTACAGAGCTCCCACTCACTTTCTTGTAAACACAGGCTTCTCCATAAGTCTGTGTAAACCCAAACGCTTTGATCATCTCATCAAAACGAATGTTCCAACTCCGAGATGCTTGCACCAGCCCATAAATCGAGCGTTGGAGCTTGCACACCTTGTCAGCATTTTTAGGATCGACAAAACCTTCCGGCTGCATCATATACAATTCTTCCTTAAGGAAACCATTAAGGAATGCCGTTTTGACGTCCATTTGCCAAATTTCATAATCATAAAATGCGGCAATTGCTAACATGATTCGGACGGACTTCAGCTTCGCTACCGGTGAGAAAGTCTCATCGTAGTCAACCCCTTGAACTTGTCGATAACCCTTAGCGACAAGCCGAGCTTTATAGATGGCCACATTACCATCCGCGTCTGTCTTCTTCTTAAAGATCCATTTATTTTCTATGGCTCGCCGTTCTACGGGCAAGTCAGTCAAAGTCCATACTTCGTTTTCATACATGGATCCTATCTCGGATTTCATGGCTTCTAGCCATTTGTCGGAATCCGGACCCGCCATCGCTTCTTCATAGTTCGAAGGTTCACCGTTGTCTAACAACATGATTTCTAAGACAGGGTTGCCGTACCACTCTGGTGCGGAACGTGTCCTCGTGGACCTTCGAATTTCAGTAGGAGCTTGATCAGAAGTATCTTGATCATTATCATTAACTTCCTCTCTAGTCGGTGTAGGCACCTCAGGAACATTTTCTTGAGTTGTGCCATTTTCCGGTTCAAGAGGTAATACTTCATCAAGCTCTACTTTCCTCCCACTTACTTCTTTCGAGAGAAACTCTTTCTCCAGAAAGGACCCATTCTTGGCAACAAAGATCTTGCCTTCGGATCTGAGGTAGAAGATATACCCAACAGTTTCTTTAGGGTATCCTATGAAGACGCATTTTTCCGATTTGGGTTCGAGCTTTTCAGGTTGAAGTTTCCTGACATAAGCATCGCATCCCCAAACTTTTAGAAATGACAGCTTAGGTTTCTTCCCAAACCATAATTCATACGGTGTCGTCTCAACGGATTTCGACGGAGCCCTATTTAAAGTGAATGCGGCAGTCTCTAAAGCATAGCCCCAAAAAGAAAGCGGTAAATCGGTAAGAGACATCATAGATCGCACCATATCTAACAGAGTGCGATTACGACGTTCGGACACACCATTACGCTGAGGTGTTCCAGGTGGCGTGAGTTGTGAAACTATTCCACATTTTCTTAAGTGTGCCCCAAACTCGTGACTCAAGTATTCTCCTCCACGATCTGATCGTAGAAACTTGATTTTCCTGTCACGTTGATTTTCAACCTCACTCTGAAATTCCTTGAACTTTTCAAAGGTTTCAGACTTGTGTTTCATTAAGTAGATATACCCATACCTACTTAAATCATCAGTGAGGGTGAGAACATAACGATAGCCACCGCGAGCCTCAACACTCATCGGACCGCACACATCAGTATGTATGATTTCCAATAAGTCGGTTGCTCGCTCCATTGTTCCTGAGAACGGAGTCTTGGTCATTTTACCCATGAGGCATGGTTCGCACGTGTCAAATGATTCGTAATCAAGAGACTCTAAAAGTCCATCAGCATGGAGCTTCTTCATGCGTTTGACACCTATGTGACCGAGGCGGCAGTGCCACAAGTATGTGGGACTATCACTATCAATCTTACATCTTTTGGTACTTACACTATGAATATGTGTAGCATTACGCTCGAGATTCATAAAGAATAAACCATTCACCATCGGAGCATGACCATAAAACATATATCTCATATAAATAGAACAACCATTATTCTCGGATTTAAATGAGTAGCCATCTCGAATTAAACGAGATCCTGATACAATGTTCATGCTCAAACTTGGCACAAAATAACAATTATTGAGGTTCAAAACTAATCCCGTAGGTAAATGTAGAGGCAGCGTGCCGACGGCGATCACATCGACCTTGGAACCATTCCCGACGCGCATCGTCACCTCGTCCTTCGCCAGTCTCCGTTTATTCCGCAGCTCCTGTTGTGTGTTACAAATATGAGCAACGGCACCGGTATCAAATACCCAGGAGTTACTACGATTACTGGTAAGGTACACATCAATTACATGTATATCAAATATACCTTTGGTTTTGCCGGCCTTCTTGTCCGCTAAGTATTTGGGGCAGTTCCGCTTCCAGTGACCACTTTCCTTGCAATAAAAACACTCAGTCTCGGGCTTGGGTCCATTCTTTGGCTTCTTCCCGGCAGCTTGCTTGCTGGGCGCGGCAACTACCTTGCCGTCCTTCTTGAAGTTCTTTTTACCCTTGCCCTTCTTGAACTTAGTGGTTTTATTGACCATCAACACTTGATGTTCCTTTCTGACTTCTACCTCTGCTGATTTCAGCATAGCAAATACTTCAGGAATGGTCTTTTCCATCCCTTGCATATTGAAGTTCATGACAAAGCTCTTGTAGCTCGGTGGAAGCGACTGGAGGATTCTGTCAATGACCGCATCATCCGGGAGATTAACTCCCAGCTGAGTCAAGCGGTTATGTAACCCAGACATAGTGAGTATGTGCTCACTGACAGAACTATTTTCCTCCATCTTACAGCTGAAGAATTTGTCAGAGACTTCATATCTCTCGACCCGGGCATGAGCTTGGAAAACCATTTTCAGCTCTTCGAACATCTCATATGCTCCATGTCTCTCAAAACGCTTTTGGAGCCCTGGCTCTAAGCTGTAAAGCATGCCGCACTGAACGAGGGAGTAGTCATCAGAACGTGCCTGCCAAGCGTTCATAACGTCTTGTTCTGTAGGGAGAACAGGTGCATCACCTAGCGGTGCTTGTAGGACATAATCTTTCTTGGCAGCTATGAGGATGATCCTCAGGTTCCGGACCCAGTCTGTATAGTTGCTGCCATCGTCTTTCAGCTTGGTTTTCTCTAGGAACGCGTTGAAGTTGAGGACTACGTTGGCCATTTGATCTACAAGACATATTGTAAAAATTTAGACTAAGTTCATGATAATTAAGTTCATCTAATCAAATTATAATGAACTCCCACTCAGATTTGACATCCCTTTGGTCATCTAAGTGTTACACGATCCGAGTCGACTAGGCCGTGTCCGATCATCACGTGAGACGGACTAGTCATCGTCGGTGAACATTCTCATGTAGATCGTATCTTCCATACGACTCGTGTTCGACCTTTCGGTCTCCGTGTTCCGAGGCCATGTCTGTACATGCTAGGCTCGTCAAGTTAACCCTAAGTGTTTTCGCTGTGTAAAACTGTCTTACACCCGTTGTATGTGAACGTAAGAATCTATCACACCCGATCATCACGTGGTGCTTCGAAACGACGAACTGTAGCAACGGTGCACAGTTAGGGGAGAACACTTCTTGAAATTTTTGTAAGGGATCATCTTATTTACTACCGTCGTTCTAAGTAAACAAGATGCATAAAACATAATAAACATCGCATGCAATTATATAAAGTAGTGACATGATATGGCCAATATCATATAGCTCCTTTGATCTTCATCTTCGGGGCTCCATGATCATCTTGTCACCGGCACGACACCATGATCTCCATCATCGTGTCTTCATGAAGTTGTCACGCCAACGACTACTTCTACTTCTATGACTAACGCGTTTAGTAATAAAGTAAAGTAGTTTACATGGCGTTCTTTAATGACACGCAGGTCATACAAAAATAAAGACAACTCCTATGGCTCCTGCCGGTTGTCATACTCATCGACATGCAAGTCGTGATTCCTATTACAATAGCATGAACATCTCATACATGACATATAGATCATTCATCATTCATCACAACTTTGGCCATATCATATCACAAAGCACTTGCTGCAAAAACAAGTTAGACGTCCTCTAATTGTTGTTTGCAAGTTTTACGTGGCTGAAGTAGGGTTCTAGCAAGAACGTTTTCTTACCTACGTGAAACCACAACGTGATTTGTCAACTTCTATTTACCCTTCATAAGGACCCTTTTCATCGAATCCGCTTCAACTAAAGTAGGAGAGACAGACACCCGCCAGCCACCTTATGCAACTTGTGCATGTTAGTCGGTGGAACCGGTCTCACGTAAGCGTACGTGTAAGGTTGGTCCGGGCCGCTTCATCCCACAATACCGCTGAAGCAAGATAAGACTAGTAGCGGCAAGAAAGTTGACAAATCTACGCCCACAACCAATTGTGTTCTACTCGTGGAAGAAGAACTACGCACAGACCTAGCTCATGATGCCACTTTTGGGTAACGTTGCAGAAAATAAAAATTTTCCTACTCGTTTCACCAAGATCATCTAGGAGTTCATCTAGCAACGAGTGAATAGATGCATCTACATACCTTGTAGATCGCAAGCGGAAGCGTTCAAAGAACGGGGATGATGTAGTCGAACACGACGTGATTCGAATCACCGGAGATCCTAGCACCGAACGGACGGCACCTCCGCGTTCAACACACGTACGGAACAGCCACGTCTCCTCCTTCTTGATCCAGCAAGGGAGGGAGGAGAGGTTGAGGGAGATGGCACCAGCAGCAGCACGACGGCGTGGTGTTGATGGAGCTGCAGTACTCCGGCAGAGCTTCGCTAAGCAATAAGGAGGTGGAGGAGGTGTTGGGGAGGGAGAAGGAGGCAACCAAAGGCCAAGGACTCAAGGTATGAAGTCCCTCCTCTCCCCCACTATATATAGGGGTGCCAAGGGGGGTGGCCGGCCCTAGGAGATCCAATCTCCTAGGGGGTGCGGCGGCCAAGGGGGGTTTCCCTCCCCCCCAAGGCACCTAGGAGGTGCCTTCCACTAGTAGGACTCCTCCCCCTTGGAAACCCTAGGCGCATGGGCCTAATGGGGCTGGTGCCCTTGGCCCATGTAGGCCAAGGCGCACCCCCTACAGCCCATGTGGCCCCCGGGGATGGGTGGCCCCACCCGGTGGGCCCCCGGGACCCCTCCGGTGGTCCCGGTACAATACCGATAACCCCGAAACTTGTCCCGATGCCCGAAACAGGACTTCCCATATATAAATCTTTACCTCCGGACCATTCCGGAACTCCTCGTGACGTCCGGGATCTCATCCGGGACTCCGAACAACATTCGGGTTACTGCATATACATATCCCTACAACCCTAGCGTAACTGAACCTTAAGTGTGTAGACCCTACGGGTTCGAGAGACAAGCAGACATGACCGAGACGACTCTCCGGTCAATAACCAACAGCGGGATCTGGATACCCATGTTGGCTCCCACATGCTCCACGATGATCTCATCGGATGAACCACGATGTCGAGGATTCAATCAACCCCGTACGCTATTCCCTTTGTCTATCGATATGTTACTTGCCCGAGATTCGATCGTCGGTATCCCAATACCTCGTTCAATCTCGTTACCGGCAAGTCACTTTACTTGTACCGTAATGCATGATCCCCCAGACACTTGGTCACTCTGAGCTCATTATGATGATGCATTACCGAGTGGGCCCAGTGATACCTCTCCGTCATACGGAGTGACAAATCCCAGTCTTGATCCATGTCACCCAACAGACACTTTCGGAGATACCCGTAGTCTACCTTTATAGTCACCCAGTTACGTTGTGACGTTTGGCATACCCAAAGCACTCCTACGGTATCCGGGAGTTACACGATCTCATGGTCTAAGGAAAAGATACTTTGACATTGCAAAACTCTAGCAAACGAACTATACGATCTTGTGCTATGTTTAGGATTGGGTCTCGTCCATCACATCATTCTCCCAATGATGTGATCTCGTTATCAATGACATCCAGTGTCCATAGTCAGGAAACCATGACTATCTGTTGATCAACGAGCTAGTCAACTAGAGGCTCACTAGGGACATGTTGGTGTCTGTTATTCACACATGCATTACGATTTCCGGATAACACAATTATAGCATGAATAAAGACAATTATCATGAACAAGGAAATATAATAATAATGCTTTTATTATTGCCTCTAGGGCATATTTCCAACAGCTTTGAGTTACAAATGTGAGCAACTGCACCGGTATCAAATACCCAGGAGCCACTACGGGCACTAGTAAGGTACACATCAATTACATGTATATCACATATACCTTTTGTTTTGCCGGCCTTCTTATCCGCTAAGTACTTAGGGCAGTTCCGCTTCCAGTGACCGCTCCCTTGCAATAAAAGCACTCAGTCTCGGGCTTGGGTCCATTCTTTGGCTTCTTCCCGGCAGCTTGCTTGCCGAGCGCGGCAACCTCCTTGCCGTCCTTCTTGAAGTTCTTTTTACCCTTGCCTTTCTTGAACTTAGTGGTTTTATTGACCATCAACACTTGATGTTCCTTCCTGACTTCTACCTCTGCTGATTTTAGCATAGCAAATACTTCAGGAATGGTCTTTTCCATCCCCTGCATATTGAAGTTCATCACAAAGCTCTTGTAGCTTGGTGGAAGCGACTGGAGGATTCTGTCAATGACCGCATCATCCGGGAGATTAACTCCCAGCTGAGTCAAGCGGTTATGCAACCCAGACATAGTGAGTATGTGCTCACTGACAGAATTGTTTTCCTCCATCTTACAGCTGAAGAATTTGTCGGAGACTTCATATCTCTCGACCCGGGCATGAGCTTGGAAAACCATTTTCAGCTCTTCGAACATCTCATATGCTCCATGTCTCTCAAAACGCTTTTGGAGCCCCGGCTCTAGGCTGTAAAGCATGCCGCACTGAACGAGGGAGTAGTCATCGAAACGTGCCTGCCAAGCGTTCATAACGTCTTGTTCTGCAGGGAGAACGGGTGCGTCACCAAGCGGTGCTTGTAGGACATAATCTTTCTTGGCAGCTATGAGGATGATCCTCAGGTTCCGGACCCAGTCCGTATAGTTGCTGCCATCGTCTTTCAGCTTGGTTTTCTCTAGGAACGCGTTGAAGTTGAGGACTACGTTGGCCATTTGATCTACAAGACATATTGTAAAATTTTAGACTAAGTTCATGATAATTAAGTTCATCTAATCAAATTATAATGAACTCCCACTCAGATTTGACATCCCTTTGGTCATCTAAGTGTTACACGATCCGAGTCGACTAGGCCGTGTCCGATCATCACGTGAGACGGACTAGTCATCGTCGGTGAACATTCTCATGTAGATCGTATCTTCCATACGACTCGTGTTCGACCTTTCGGTCTCCGTGTTCCGAGGCCATGTCTGTACATGCTAGGCTCGTCAAGTTATCCCTAAGTGTTTTCGCTGTGTAAAACTGTCTTACACCCGTTGTATGTGAACGTAAGAATCTATCACACCCGATCATCACGTGGTGCTTCGAAACGACGAACTGTAGCAACGGTGCACAGTTAGGGGAGAACACTTCTTGAAATTTTGTAAGGGATCATCTTATTTACTACCGTCGTTCTAAGTAAACAAGATGCATAAAACATAATAAACATCACATGCAATTATATAAAGTAGTGACATGATATGGCCAATATCATATAGCTCCTTTGATCTTCATCTTCGGGGCTCCATGATCATCTTGTCACCGGCATGACACCATGATCTCCATCATCATGATCTCCATCATCGTGTCTTCATGAAGTTGTCACGCCAACGACTACTTCTACTTCTATGACTAACGCGTTTAGTAATAAAGTAAAGTAGTTTACATGGCGTTCTTTAATGACACGCAGGTCATACAAAAAAATAAAGACAACTCCTATGGCTCCTGCCGGTTGTCATACTCATCGACATGCAAGTCGTGATTCCTATTACAATAGCATGAACATCTCATACATGACATATAGATCATTCATCATTCATCACAACTTTGGACATATCATATCACAAAGCACTTGCTGCAAAAACAAGTTAGACGTCCTCTAATTGTTGTTTGCAAGTTTTACGTGGCTGAAGTAGGGTTCTAGCAAGAACGTTTTCTTACCTACGTGAAACCACAACGTGATTTGTCAACTTCTATTTACCCTTCATAAGGACCCTTTTCATCGAATCCGCTTCAACTAAAGTAGGAGAGACAGACACCCGCCAGCCACCTTATGCAACTTGTGCATGTTAGTCGGTGGAACCGGTCTCACGTAAGCGTACGTGTAAGGTTGGTCCGGGCCGCTTCATCCCACAATACCGCTGAAGCAAGATAAGACTAGTAGCGGCAAGAAAGTTGACAAATCTACGCCCACAACCAATTGTGTTCTACTCGTGCAAGAAAAACTACGCATAGACCTAGCTCTGATACCACTGTTGGGGAACGTTGCAGAAAATAAAAATTTTCCTACTCGTTTCACCAAGATCATCTAGGAGTTCATCTAGCAACGAGTGAATAGATGCATCTACATACCTTGTAGATCGCGAGCGGAAGCGTTCAAAGAACGGGGATGATGTAGTCGAACACGACGTGATCCAAATCACCGGAGATCCTAGCACCGAACGGACGGCACCTCCGCGTTCAACACACGTACGGAAACAGCCACGTCTCCTCCTTCTTGATCCAGCAAGGGAGGGAGGAGAGGTTGAGGGAGATGGCACCAGCAGCAGCACGACGGCGTGGTGTTGATGGAGCTGCAGTACTCCGGCAGAGTTTTGCTAAGCAATAAGGAGGTGGAGGAGGTGTTGGGGAGGGAGAAGGAGGCAACCAAAGGCCAAGGACTCAAGGTGTGAAGTCCCTCCTCTCCCCCACTATATATAGGGGTGCCAAGGGGGGGTGGCCGGCCCTAGGAGATCCAATCTCCTAGGGGGTGCGGCGGCCAAGGGGGGTTTCCCTCCCCCCAAGGCACCTAGGAGGTGCCTTACCCTCCTAGGACTCTTGCCCCCTTGAACCCTAGGCGCATGGGCCTATGTGGGGCTAGTGCCCTTGGCCCAAGTAGGCCAAGGCGCACCCCCTACAGCCCATGTGGCCCCCGGGGATGGGTGGCCCCACCCGGTGGGCCCCCGGGACCCCTCCGGTGGTCCCGGTACAATACCGATAACCCCGAAACTTGTCCCGATGCCCGAAACAGGACTTCCCATATATAAATCTTTACCTCCGGACCATTCCGGAACTCCTCGTGACGTCCGGGATCTCATCCGGGACTCCGAACAACATTCGGGTTACTGCATATACATATCCCTACAACCCTAGCGTAACTGAACCTTAAGTGTGTAGACCCTACGGGTTCGGGAGACATGTAGACATGACCGAGATCGCTCTCCGGTCAATAACCAACAGCGGGATCTGGATACCCATGTTGGCTCCCACATGCTCCACGATGATCTCATCGGATGAACCACGATGTCGAGGATTTAATCAACCCCATATGCAATTCCCTTTGTCAATCGATATGTTACTTGCCCGAGATTCGATCGTCGGTATCCCAATACCTCGTTCAATCTTGTTACCGGCAAGTCACTTTACTCGTACCGTAATGCATGATCCCGTGACCAAACACTTGGTCACTTTGAGCTCATTATGATGATGCATTACTGAGTGGGCCCAGTGATATCTCTCCGTCATATGGAGTGACAAATCCCAGTCTCGATCCATATAAAACAATAGATACTTTCGGAGATACCTGTAGTGCACCTTTATAGTCACCCAGTTACGTTGTGACGTTTGATACACCCAAAGCACTCCTACGGCATCCAGGAGTTATACGATCTCATGGTCGAAGGAAGAGATACTTTGACATTGCAAAAACTCTAGCAAACGAACTATACGATCTTGTGCTATGTTTAGGATTGGGTCTTGTCCATCACATCATTATCCTAATGATGTGATCCCGTTATCAATGACATCCAATGTCCATAGCCAGGAAACCATGACTATCTATTGATCAACGAGCTAGTCAACTAGAGGCTTACTAGGGACATGTTGGTGTCTGTTATTCACACATGTATTACGATTTCCGGATAACACAATTATAGCATGAATAAAGACAATTATCATGAACAAAGAAATATAATAATAATGATTTTATTATTGCCTCTAGGGCATATTTCCAACAGTCTCCCACTTGCACTAGAGTCAATAATCTAGTTACATTGTGATGAATCGAACACCCATGGAATTCTGGTGTTGATCATGTTTTGCTCTTGGGAGAGGTTTAGTCAACGGATCTGCTACATTCAGGTCCGTATGTACTTTACAAATCTCTATGTCTCCATCTTGAACATTTTCACGGATGGAGTTGAAGCGACGCTTGATGTGCCTTGTCTTCTTGTGAAACCTGGGCTCCTTGGCAAGTGCAATAGCTCCAGTGTTGTCACAGAAGAGCTTGATCGGCCCCGACGCATTGGGTATGACTCCTAGGTCGGTGATGAACTCCTTCACCCATATTGCTTCATGTGCTGCCTCCGAGGCTGCCATGTACTCCGCTTCACATGTAGATCCCGCCACGACGCTTTGCTTGCAACTGCACCAGCTTACTGTCCCACCATTCAAAATATACACGTATCCGGTTTGTGACTTAGAGTCATCCAGATCTGTGTCGAAGCTAGCGTCGACGTAACCTTTTACGACGAGCTCTTCGTCACCTCCATAAACGAGAAACATTTCCTTAGTCCTTTTCAGGTACTTCAGGATATTCTTGACCGCTGTCCAGTGTTCCTTGCCGGGATTACTTTGGTACCTTCCTACCAAACTTACGGCAAGGTTTACATCAGGTCTGGTACACAGCATGGCATACATAATAGAACCTATGGCTGAGGCATAGGGGATGACACTCATCTCTTCTATCTCTGCTGCCGTGGTCGGACATTGAGCTGAGCTCAATTTCACACCTTGCAAAACAGGCAAGAACCCTTTCTTGGACTGATCCATTTTGAACTTCTTCAAAATCTTATCAAGATATGTGCTTTGTGAAAGACCTATGAGGCGTCTTGATCTATCCCTATAGATCTTGATGCCTAATATATAAGCAGCTTCTCCAAGGTCCTTCATTGAAAAACTCTTATTCAAGTAGGCCTTAATGCTGTCCAAAAGTTCTATATCATTTCCCATCAAAAGTATGTCATCTACATATAGTATGAGAAATGCTATAGAGCTCCCACTCACTTTCTTGTAAACATAGGCTTCTCCATAAGTCTGTGTAAACCCAAACGCTTTGATCATCTCATCAAAACGAATGTTCCAACTCCGAGATGCTTGCACCAGCCCATAAATCGAGCGTTGGAGATTGCACACCTTGTTAGCATTTTTAGGATCGACAAAACCTTCCGGCTGCATCATATACAATTCTTCCTTAAGGAAACCATTAAGGAATGCCGTTTTGACATCCATTTGCCAAATTTCATAATCATAAAATGCGGCAATTGCTAACATGATTCGGACGGACTTCAGCTTCGCTACCGGTGAGAAAGTCTCATCGTAGTCAACCCCTTGAACTTGTCGATAACCCTTAGCGACAAGCCGAGCTTTATAGATGGTCACATTACCATCCGCGTCTGTCTTCTTCTTAAAGATCCATTTCATTTTCTATGGCTCTCCGTTCTACGGGCAAGTCAGTCAAAGTCCATACTTCGTTTTCATACATGGATCCTATCTCGGATTTCATGGCTTCTAGCCATTTGTCGGAATCCGGACCCGCCATCGCTTCTTCATAGTTCGAAGGTTCACCGTTGTCTAACAACATGATTTCCAAGACAGGGTTGCCGTACCACTCTGGTGCGGAACGTGTCCTTGTGGACCTTCGAATTTCAGTAGGAGTTTGATCAGAAGTATCTTGATCATTATCATTAACTTCCTCTCTAGTCGGTGCAGGCACCTCAGGAACATTTTCTTGAGTTGCGCCATTTTCCGGTTCAAGAGGTAATACTTCATCAAGCTCTACTTTCCTCCCACTTACTTCTTTCGAGAGAAACTCTTTCTCCAGAAAGGACCCATTCTTGGCAACAAAGATCTTGCCTTCGGATCTGAGGTAGAAGATATACCCAACAGTTTCTTTAGGGTATCCTATGAAGACACATTTTTCCGATTTGGGTTCGAGCTTTTCAGGTTGAAGTTTCCTGACATAAGCATCGCATCCCCAAACTTTTAGAAATGACAGCTTAGGTTTCTTCCCAAACCATAATTCATATGGTGTCGTCTCAACGGATTTCGACGGGGCCCTATTTAAAGTGAATGCGGCAGTCTCTAAAGCATAGCCCCAAAAAGATAGTGGTAAATCGGCAAGAGACATCATAGATCGCACCATATCTAATAGAGTGCGATTACGACGTTCGGACACACCATTACGCTGAGGTGTTCCAGGCGGCGTGAGTTGTGAAACTATTCCACATTTTCTTAAGTGTGTACCAAACTCGTGACTCAAGTATTCTCCTCCACGATCTGATCGTAGAAACTTGATTTTCCTGTCACGTTGATTCTCAACTTCACTCTGAAATTCCTTGAACTTTTCAAAGGTCTCAGACTTGTGTTTCATTAAGTAGACATACCCATATCTACTCAAGTCATCAGTGAGGGTGAGAACATAACGATAGCCACCGCGAGCCTCAACACTCATTGGACCGCACACATCAGTATGTATGATTTCCAATAAGTTGGTTGCTCTCTCCATTGTTCCTGAGAATGGAGTCTTGGTCATTTTACCCATGAGGCATGGTTCGCACGTGTCAAATGATTCGTAATCAAGAGACTCTAAAAGTCCATCAGCATGGAGCTTCTTCATGCGTGGTGTTGTTGGAGCTGCAGTACTCCGGCAGAGCTTCGCTAAGCAATAAGGAGGTGGAGGAGGTGTTGGGGAGGGAGAAGGAGGCAACCAAAGGCCAAGGACTCAAGGTATGAAGTCCCTCCTCTCCCCCACTATATATAGGGGTGCCAAGGGGGGGGTGGCCGGCCCTAGGAGATCCAATCTCCTAGGGGGTGCGGCGGCCAAGGGGGGTTTCCCTCCCCCCCAAGGCACCTAGGAGGTGCCTTACCCTCCTAGGACTCTTTCCCCCTTAAACCCTAGGCGCATGGGCCTATGTGGGGCTGGTGCCCTTGGCCCAAGCAGGCCAAGGCGCACCCCCTACAGCCCATGTGGCCCCCGGGGATGGGTGGCCCCACCCGGTGGGCCCCCCGGACCCCTCCTGTGGTCCCGGTACAATACCGATAACCCCGAAACTTGTCCCGATGCCCGAAACAGGACTTCCCATATATAAATCTTTACCTCCGGACCATTCCGGAACTCCTCGTGACGTCCGGGATCTCATCCGGGACTCCGAACAACATTCGGGTTACTGCATATACATATCCCTACAACCCTAGCGTAACTGAACCTTAAGTGTGTAGACCCTACGGGTTCGGAAGACATGTAGACATGACCAAGATCGCTCTCCGGTCAATAACCAACAGCGGGATCTGGATACCCATGTTGGCTCCCACATGCTCCACGATGATCTCATCGGATGAACCACGATGTCGAGGATTTAATCAACCCCGTATGCAATTCCCTTTGTCAATCGATATGTTACTTGCCCGAGATTCGATCGTCGGTATCCCAATACCTCGTTCAATCTTGTTACCGGCAAGTCACTTTACTCGTACCGTAATGCATGATCCCGTGACCAAACACTTGGTCACTTTGAGCTCATTATGATGATGCATTACTGAGTGGGCCCAGTGATATCTCTCCGTCATACAGAGTGACAAATCCCAGTCTCGATCCATATAAAACAATAGATACTTTCGGAGATACCTGTAGTGCACCTTTATAGTCACCCAGTTACGTTGTGACGTTTGATACACCCAAAGCACTCCTACGGTATCCAGGAGTTATACGATCTCATGGTCGAAGGAAGAGATACTTTGACATTGCAAAAACTCTAGCAAACGAACTATACGATCTTGTGCTATGTTTAGGATTGGGTCTTGTCCATCACATCATTATCCTAATGATGTGATCCCGTTATCAATGACATCCAATGTCCATAGCCAGGAAACCATGACTATCTATTGATCAACGAGCTAGTCAACTAGAGGCTTACTAGGGACATGTTGGTGTCTGTTATTCACACATGTATTACGATTTCCGGATAACACAATTATAGCATGAATAAAGACAATTATCATGAACAAAGAAATATAATAATAATGCTTTTATTATTGCCTCTAGGGCATATTTCCAACAAAAAATGTCAGCTCGGTTCGAGGGGCTAGAATTTCACCATGTGGCTCGGGAAAACAATCAGGCGGCGAATATCCTCGCCCACATCGGCGCAAAACACGATGCGGTCGCCCCAACACCTTTTTGGAGAGGTTGTTTAAGCCATCCGTGGTATTGGTAGGGGACACCGGTAACAATAGTCCGGACCCGGCCAAAATACCCGATATTGAACACTTTGACATAATCGGAGGCTCTGCCACCGAAATAACACCTTCAGCCCACATAATAATGGCCATCATTGCCCCGTGGACAGAACCATTCCTGGCCTACCTAACTAGGCAGGAACTTCTCGAGGACCAAAATGAGGCATGCTGCATAGTGCGGTGATCTAAAGCCTACAGGGTCCACGAGGGAGATCTGTATAAAAAAAGCACTACTGGAGTCCTTCAAAGGTGCATCTCTGAAGAGGAAGGGCGGAAGCTTTTGGCAGAAATTCACGCTGGACTCGGTGGCCACCACGTCGTAGCCCGAGCCCTTGTAAGCAAGGCCTTCCGTACAGGTTTTTATTGGTCGACGGCCCGGCGAGATGCAGAGGACTTGGTCCAACGATGCGTCGGTTGCCAGCTTTTTGCAAACCAAAGCCACATGCCACCCACCGCCCTCCAAACAATCCCCATTACATGGCCCTTCACGGTCTGGGGGCTTGACATGGTTGGACCCCTTAAAGGGGGAACCTATAAGAAAAAATACTTACTGGTCATGGTGGATAAATTCACCAAATGGATAGAAGCCAAACCTATTAAAATGACCGAATCGGGACCGGTGATAGACTTCATATCCGGGGTTGTACACCGTTATAGCGTCCCCCACAGCATCATCACTGACAACGGCATGAACTTCATAGCCGAC
Source organism: Triticum aestivum (assembly GCF_018294505.1). Classification (NCBI taxonomy): domain Eukaryota; kingdom Viridiplantae; phylum Streptophyta; class Magnoliopsida; order Poales; family Poaceae; genus Triticum; species Triticum aestivum. The sequence goes on along the minus strand of NC_057800.1, from coordinate 104,227,531 downwards.
GAGGTAAAACTCTGGTGCATCAACATGGGCATCAAGCTCGATTATGCTTCTGTCTATCACCCACAAAATAACAGCCAAGTCGAGTGAGCAAATAGTCTTATCATGAGCGGCATCAAACCCAGATTAGTGCGGTCCTTAAAGGAGTCTAACACGCACTGGGTAGAGGAGCTCGACTCCATACTCTAGGGGCTGCGGACCACGCCGAATCGTACTACCGGATACACATCCTTCTTTATGGTATACGGCACAGAGGCGGTTCTGCCCTGCGACATAATTCATGACTCACCTCGAGTGCACATGTACGAAGAAAGAGAAGACGAGCTCGATCGGCAGGACAGTCTGGACACCCTGGAGGAGGAGCGCGACGTGGCAAAAGCCCGTTCCGCATTCTATCAGCAACAGGCTCGAAGATACCAAAGCAGAGAAGTACGGGCCAAAACTTATAACATTGGCGAGCTAGTTCTACGCCTGCCGGAGAAGAAAAAGACCAAGCTCGAGCCCAAATGGGAAGGACCCTTCATTATTGACCAAGTTCTGACCGATGGAGCGTACCGTCTACGGGATGCATCAAATAATCGACTTGAGCCAAACCCATGGAACGCAGCCAGGCTCCGAAGATTCTACGTCTAGTGCTGGACTCTATGTTCGTCTCCTTCCTCTGTCCATTTTTTGCATATACATTACCTGTCTTTTCTCTCTCTCTTTCTTTTATTCTTTCTCAAGGCCTTCAAGGGCCAACTTGTGCGTTGCCCGCACACTATTGACGCGCTAACCGCGCTCATTATACCTGGGGGCTTCTTAAACAGAAGCTTAATTATTTATCTGGAATTCATGCCCCGCACATGTGTTATTCTTTCGCATGTTCCTTTTCTTCGCCATTATATGCATCGATATGACTTAAGTTTTGGCCAAGCTGGGTTGCCTGGCTGTTGTATTTATGCCCTACGTTCCCGTTAATTCGGCTAGGGAATAAGGGGAGCACCTCTGTGATTGTTACTGCCGGGTCAGCCAGATGTGTACCTCAGACTGGGTGAAGCCGAAAGCTAGCGTTCTTAAGGGAATATTCGGCCGGTGAACAAAAGATGATTTTTATTTATTTTCCATATGTGCCCCAGATGTTTTTGCCTGCGTGTCTTCTCGCAGTCCGGACATGCACTTTAGGGCATGTGTACCCAGGGAAAGGAACCCTTAACGGAACTATTCTCCCAGGAAGATGTTTCTTACTACCCATGTAATATAACATAACAAGTTGGGTACTTGTCTGTTCAAGCACTAATGACCCCTACGCCTGGTTTCCACGCATACCCCGGTTCTTATATAACTGAGCGGGTATTCAGATACACTCCGGACTATCGGGTCCCGAGGATGAAGCGAAAAGGTCCGCCATGACAAATGATTTACAATCCGGCTAGAAGGCATTATACTTGTCACTTTAATTACATAGTCATGAAGACTGACTAAATTCCCCTTCTATACCATCCAACAGGCTGTCTAGCCTACAATCTTGTTGGGAATACTTTGCGGCTAATTCTACTTGCCCATACACTAAGCTAACGGGGATCTCTTTCCCATTGGGCCCCACAGGTCTGACCTCGGCCATTGGTTTGGGTCAGCCTTGGTATACCGCGTCTTCACCATGGCCCAGGCTCCCCTGGTACCTTGACGGCAGGCCGATATCTTCCATAATCGGAAGCACTGCCGTGCTCCCTTGAGCTTCTCCGTAAGCTCTCCAATGCCTGCTGGCAGGGACACGGATGGCCACAAGGCCTGGGCAATACTTTGCATCACCTGCCGAACTTGTTCGTGCAGTTGTGAGAGCTCGGGTAGAAGATCACCCGCAGACCTGGGCATCTACTCCGCGGGACGACCCGTCAGCATACCTGCAGACATAACTCTATTAGTCGGCTTCCTCGCCAAACTCTTTTAAGGGTTCGTTCAAGCACTTACTGAAAATGTCGCGTCGAAGTCGCTTATTCTCCTTCACGGAGTTTGCAAGCTGGGCTCGAACATCTTTTAGTTCCACGCTCAGCTTGGTATTGGCGTCTTGGAGATTGTTTTTCTCTAGCATGACCTTAGTCAGCACGCGTTCGCCAGCCTTTAGTTGTCGTACGACATGCTGGTCCTCCTGATTCTCTCCGGAGTCATCTGCAATATCTATTGTTAGATCTGCAGCCATGCCGCACACTATATGGTACCTATCATTCTTTGAAACAAATGTTACCAGCTGGGGACTTTTCAGGTTCCTTCAATGCGGCAACGGCGGCCTGAAGTTAGGTCTTGCATTCCTCCAGCTCCTGTGATAGTTGAGTATTCTTCTTTGTAAGAACTTGCACAATAAATGATCCTTAAATCAGTTGTGCCAACTGTTTCAAGTCTTAGGGGCTACTGATATATATATACTCATCAAATTTTCTTACCCGTACATCCTTTACATATTGGTCCGTGGCTCTGGCTAGACCATTTTGAGCAGCATGGATGTACGCATCTCCTAAGTTGAATGCATCAAACGCCTCTCGGGAGAAACAAGCTTCACGGAGTATGGCTCGGCGATGCCTATGATTCATAGCGCTCTCCACTTCGGAATTCATAGCGGATATCTTATCCGCATCCTCTGTAGAAGGAGCATCCGGTGTGTGCCTCGTGTTAGCTTCCGCCTCTGTGTCCGGCCCTGGAGCCCGACTGGTAGAAGCGTGATCGGCGACCTCTCCGGATATTGTCCGGCGAGCGTTCTTCCTTGTAGGAAACATGGGTTTTATTATGTTTTTAAAGACGACAACCACGGAGTGAGGTCTTGCATCATACCTCTGCGCCAGCGTCTCCGTCCGGACCGCCTTCCTTTTTAGCCTGTCCGGCTTTGAAACCCCTTGTTGGCGAGTCGCCACGGGCTCGGCATGGCGTCCTGAGGGCCTTCCTTATAAAACACTGTTTGTATACGGTAGGTGAAGTGCATAAAAGGAAATCCTTTTCAAAGTTTGGGACTCCGGTCTCATTTACCTGCGAGGCTGGGAGTAGCCCAGGGTAGTCGGCTATAATGGCCACCACGGCGTCATCACAGCTTAGTGATAGAAAATCCTATCAATCAGCTCCACGAATATGTCCGGATCCTCTTTGAGGCCGGGGTCAAGGACCCGTTCAGGATCCTCCGGTTGTGGAGGTGGGCTATTGATCTCCCCTGCCGCCTTACGCAGTTCCTGCGATGAAACGGCAAGGTAAATACTTATCACGAAAACTAGGGTAGGATGGAAGTAAAAAGAGCGGAAGCTCACCCAGCTTCGAGGGTTTTTCATGGAGAATCCATCCCGTGGCTTGATGCAGAGGAACTCCTCTTCTTCCCCTTATACAGATCAGATAGAATTTTTGCTAGAGCGGCAACTTTGTCTAGTCCCTTGCGCCCGCAGCGAGTGGCATCAACTTCCCCGTTCAAGTGCCACATGGGGTGGCCTCGATATTGAACTGGCTGCACCCCACGCATAATGCATATGGCCATAAGCTGGGTTATGGTCAGTCCTGATTTGGCCGGCAACTTTATCCGGACCATCAGATAAAATACGTCTCTATCCTCCTCCTCCTGTGGGCTCCATGGGCACCAGCTTAGGTGTTTCTTCAAAGGGGCATTGTTAAACTCAGGAAGACCAATCCGGATAGGATCCAGGAGAGGAACATCCTCCATATAAAACCACTCCGAAGGCCAGTCCTCGGACGTCTTCTTCGGGGTACCGGATAGGTATCCGGTCCCGGCGATGCGCCATACTTCGGCTCCGCCCACTTGATATATTGATCCCCTCTGTGTACGGGGCACAAGGCAGAACAACTTCCTCCACAACTCAAAATGAGTTCGCAACCTAGAAACAGCTCGCAAAGGGCTACGTAACCAGCAACGTGCGGTATGGAGGCAGGGGTTAGGTTGTGCAACTGGAGGCCGTAGAACTCCAGGAGCCCTTGGAGAAATGGATGGACTGGAAATCTGAGTCCCCTTAACAAATAAGGGACAAGGCATACCCGCTCTCCCTTAGAGGGGTCGGGAAAGCTCTCCGCTTGATCCCCGCCATAATAGGTGGCGAGCCCGGCTCGAACCGGGACCATATACGCTGGAGGGAGGAATCCATGGGCCTGTAGCTTCACTAACTTGCTATACGGGACGGAACACTTCTCCCAATCTCCGGGCTTGGGGCTGCGGGAGCGAGAGGAGGAGCTGCGCTGGCCGGCCATGTTGGGATGGATTTTTTTGGACGCGCTCCGATGAATGCTCGCTGAGGGAGGATGGCGTGGTTTGGATCTGAGGATCCTCGTCTCTTTAATAGACAGTTCATTCACATAGATGGGGTGGTAAATGTAAAAACACCCTGGCTCCTCACATTCGCTTGACACATGGAAGATGGCCATTATTGGACGCAGAAGCCAAGAAGCGCAACATTTACAAGAAGCCGGACACTATTTAATAGGTACTCAGAGTTTGAAGAAGAACCCGACTTGCAATGTCGAAGACAATCTGCGCGCCGGACTCATCGTCATTGAAGCCTGGTTCGGAGGCTACTGAGGGAGTCCTGGATTAGGGGGTATCCGGCCACCCAGGCTATATCCTTTGGCCGGACTGTTGGACTATGAAGATACAAGATTGAAGACTTCGTCCCGTGTCCGGATGGGACTCTCCTTGGAGTGGAAGGCAAGCCTGGAAGTACGGATATGTAGATCTCCTTCCTTGTAACCGACTCTGTGTAACCCTAGCCCCCTCCGGTGTCTATATAACCCGGAGGGTTTAGTCCATAGGACCAACAACAACAATCATACCATAGGCTAGCTTCTAGGGTTTAGCCTCTCTGATCTCGTGGTAGATCAACTCTTGTACTACTCATATTATCAAGAACAATCAAGCAGGACGTGGGGTATTCCCTCCATCGAGAGGGCCCGAACCTGGGTAAACATTGTGTCCCCTGCCTCCTGTTACCATCCGCCTAGACGCACAGTTTGGGACCCCCTACCCGAGATCCGCCGGTTTTGACACCGATAGTAGTACTTAGTTATTCCATTTACATCCCGTAATTTCTCCGCTGCCCACCGTCTTATATATAGGTCTGGGTCGGTGCCAACGAAGATTCGCTTGCATACCTCTGGCTGGATACCACCATCATTTTGCACAACATCCACAGCAGTGCGGCCGTTCCGGTAGACCCCTTCTCCACCATTGGGATCGGCCTTCCGGACTGGCTGGGCTTGAATACGTATGATGATGCCTACATGAGATTGAAGAAGATAACAATTGCGGACCCGCCAACAAAGTGACGCGGCTACGACGATTACTATCTCATTGCGGTGTTCGACATAGGGATTGCCATCAATGCAAGAGGCAGTAACGGCAGAGGCTGGCGCATGTTGGCAGCGACATATTTGTACCCCTACACGTTCGAAGACGCCGTGCGCCATCTAGGCCGCATCTTCGCGATGACAAGCCAGGGGACTTGTTTCATCTGGTTGCCATCCTACGGTATGGGAGATTACAAACGGAATGCACAAACCATCATTTGCATCCCTAACGGTACTCCATTATTTTGCAGGGACCAGTCATCCCGGATCAAAATAAGATCGCCGATCCTAGATGTGCATTTGCATCCGCAATTCGGTCTAACCTGGAATCTTGTAGCTGACTTTGGCACATTGGGATCAACTATCTTAGAAGTTGTTACCCATGGTACCACTGATGTGCAACATGGTCACACAATCTACCACGATCGGACCGTCACCATCTACCCAGGTATTCCATTTTTTAACCCTCTCACCTTCTCTTTCATTGTTGTACTAGTACTCTACTTACGTACTAGTAGGAGTTCTTTTTACCTTGGAGGACGTGTATAGCTAGCTAGGCCCTTGAAGACTTGAACCCACTAGCTGCCACCATTTTTGTTTTTCCATGTCTTACTATCTCATCCATGTAGCCAACAGTGGCTATATATAATAAGCCAGTTATTTTACTTCCTCTATACCGGAGTAGTACTATTTGCTGCACAGTATTACTGACCGCCATATTTGAGCACAACATTATTATGCATGGACCTTGACTACGTACGTCACCATGTGTCTAGATCTGAGATGCTGCGTGTACCAGATGAACGGCGCCGAGTTCGACCCCCGTGATGCTACGTGGGTGCCGAGGAACACTCTTGGAGAGTACTTGCTTTTCATTGGGGACAACTACCCCATTGTGAAGTGGATGCCACCTTCTGTGCACGACACGGAAGGCCTGCTGTTCGTGAAGCATGGTTGTGTCTTCAGTGTGCACCGCCAGATGAACGACATGCTGGGACACGCTATCCATGATTTATGCTGCTTCAGCTTGGATGAGTCTCCATCGTGTGGAACCAGACTAGAAAGCTGCGACAATGATTCTCGTTGCCCACCGCTATGGATCGTGCCATCCATGAAGAACACCTGGGACTGGAACCTAGAGGAGGACATGTAGCCCATCTATAACGTTTAAGTGGAGTACGGTAAATTGTGAACGGTAGCGTTGTGAATATATGTAGACTAGTCGTGCACAAATTTATCACATGAATTGGAGATGAACTTGTGTGGCATACTAGCATTTATCCTTTAGAATTTATTACTAGTAAATGTGTTATGTGTATGTGCAACTTGTGTGGTTGTTGCATGGGCTCCAACACGCTCTTTGAGAAAAAAGGTGGCACGGCTTTGGATATACATGATGTGGCGGTATCATACAATAGCATCATTCGCTATAGTTGTAGTACGCTCCTTACTAGGACGACAACTCCTATGAAACCTTGCGCTTGGCTCTTTGCCTCTTCGGGAGGTTCAACAGTTCGTACTCGTGTGAACCTTGCACTTGGCTCTTTGCCTCTTCGCAAGGTCCAACAATGATGATACTACAGTACGCATTATGCTTCTGGCAATCTGACACCGATTGAACTGCTGCACGTCCACCGCGAGGGCGAGGGCGAGGGAGAGGGAGAGGGAGAGGGCGCTGTAGTCAAAACCCTCTCCTCGTCCTGCGAACAACCACGCGCGTGGCTGAGGGAGAGGCGTAGTAAGCAAGCTTCTCCTCGTTCGGCGAGTTGACGGGACACATCAAAGCAGTACTAGTACTAGTCCATACTGCGTCCTTTCCGGTTAATATGGCTTAATTTGAAACGAGAAAAATACACTGGCGGTCAATGTAACAATACGCTCTTTACGGTCACTATATATAGTTTTGCGGTGATTATACGATCACTAGCTCATCGTAGAGCACCGTATTGCACCCTACTGACCGGCCACATAGTCGACGTGGCACTTTGTTGACTGGTTAAATTGTCACCTGGTTTCTGGGTCCCACCTGTCAGTTGGCAGAGCAAAGAAATCAGCTAAAAACAAAGAGTGTAGTACATCTACACTTCCAATGCATTTAGCCTTTAATCTAAATCGATATTGATTGACTAATGCACCAACTTGTGCTCTAGGTATAGGCTACATGTCTATCCTTAATTACAACATGCAACGACCTTCATTTAATCTTCTTCTCGCAATGGTCGCATGCACACATAAGTCTGCTACTTTTGGGTGTTAATTATGCCGTGGTCAATCTCTAAATCTCTAAATGTACAGTCTTTCACGGACGTAGGGAGTAGGTTGACACTTGAGTGTGAGCGTGTGTGTTGCGTCGTGTGTTGTGTGCCGCATGGGTGTGTGAGTGTTGCGTGCGTCCACGTATACGTGTGAGTGTTGCATGTTGCATGCATGCATGCATGCATGGGGCTTACTCCTCTCATTGACATGTTCATATTTCAAGCTTCCTCTGTTCCCTCCATATGGTGATACTCCCTCTATTCCCAAATACGGAGTAAAATCCTCCCTCTATTCCCAAGTACGGAGTATTTGTCTTTCTAGAGATTTCAACAAGTGACTACGTACGGAGCAAAATGAGTGAAGTGAGCGTAGAGGCATAGGGATAATGTAGAAAGGAAGTCTTCGCGATCCATTATTCCCCATCTCGGTCAGAGAGAACTATTCAACTAGACTTCGCAGTGAAGTGACAATACACGTTGCAGCAGATGGTACACTTAATTAATAAGCTGAACCAGCATGTTGGTGTTACTAAATCAGCCTTACCCAGTACTGCCATCATGTTTGCCAGTAGAGCACCACATGTCATTGGTGTAACTATTTACACTCCGAAGGACGGTATATCCTTGTAGTAGTAGTAGTAGATTTGAGATCTAATGCACTTTCTTCCCTGTCTTCCACTCGTCTTCCTCCTCACTTCCCCATCGCCGGCCGCACACCATTTCCCCCCGCTCACTGCTCGCCCGCCCGCGCTATCTTCCTTGGTAGCTCGCGCGTACCATATCCCCCTGCTCACTGCTCGACCACGCGAGGAGAAGCTTCTTTGCTCGCCCGCCCGAATCCACTTCCCCGCTGGCTCGCAGGCACCGAAAACCCCAATGGCAGAACCACTGACACGCAGAGCCGCGATTGGAATTCCC